>NW_017716261.1:0-2936 GCF_001865875.1 Lupinus angustifolius
ATATCAAGTAAATCCCAAAAAATTTTAAGGCTTGAGGACAAGCCTTCATTTAAAAAGGGGGGACAAGACTTGATGTAATTTAAAAATTTTCTTTTTTTAACTTGATTGTGTAAATATATAAAAAGTAAATTTGTTTGTTCAAAAACTCAAAAAATTTCAAAACCGAAAACAAAATAGCTAAAACAAAATTTTTAAAGCATGATCACATGATTAGAAATGATAAGCATACTTTAAATTAAGCTTTGATTGAGAAAAATGAGATGTATGCTAAACGTTTGTGAAAAAGTCACATAACGTCATAACTAGAAACGTTTTGCAAATTGAAAATCAATTTTATGTAACAAGATATTTGTAAATATTTTTGTATTAAAAGGTGTGAATCCAAACCAAGTAAGGGAGTGAGCCAAACACATGAGTGAGAATCAACATTTGATTTGTCTAATTAGACTTCTTTGAATCTTTAAATCTCTTAATTGCATAAAAATGATAAGAAGTGATCAAGGCATGTTCTTTGATTCGTTGAACCAAAGACCAAAAAGTCCAAACCAAGTTAGGAACATCATTTGTAAGCCCCATTGAGCCAAACAAATGAAATGAAATTTTTTTTAAAACTATCCCATAAAACCGAATTGAAAAGAATGTTCTAAGAGATCATTAAATTTTAAAAGAATAGTTTGAAAGAATCAAGTTGGAGGGAAAATTTGGTGGACTTTGCTTCTTAAAAGAAAAATAAAAACTCAATCTTCAAAGAAATATAAAACGAGATTGAGAAAAAAATAGAAGGCAAGGTTCAAAGTTAAAGAGGAGTAAAAGTATTCCATGGTGAAAAATTTCAAAAATGCTCTCTTTTTTAAACTTAGACTTGAAAAATCTAGAAAAACCATTATCCAAACCAAGCCTCATTACAACAAAAAATAAGACCTTAGTGATCTTTGATTAATTATGCAATTTAAATTACTACAAACAAATGTTTGAAAATTCTGAGTGAAACACTTACCCTTAAAAAGTTCCAATTTTGAACTTGTGTGCAAAGAAACACTTTTGTTAGAAAAATATTTGCTTTGGTCAATTGTTACACAATTTTGATAACAAAAGCATCTAAATTCTTGTTTGAAGCATTATGTGTCAAAATTCACAATTCAGGAAAAATCTCATTGAAATCTATTTTTTGACATGCTTATACATTTGAAATCATGTTGATCATCATCATTTTTAGCCAAATTGTTTTTTCGGATTATTTTCACCTTTTGTTTGAGAACAAACAAAGTTTTAAGTTGGGGGGAGTTTGATAAGTGCCAAATATACCTAAAATTCATACACTTTTATGGCACTTATCTTAAGCATAATTGAGAAAAACCAACTTCAAATAATACTTTTTGTATAAAATATCACAATTTAGTATATTTGTGTTTGTATTTCCTTTTTTTGTATTTTGTAGGAATTAAAATGAACAAAAGAAGAAAAAAGATTCATGGTCAATAAAGCAAAAAAGTCAAGAAACCAAGGTGCTCAACCAGGAAGCTGAGTGTGGAACAAGCCCCGCTGAGCTGACATGGACACCAGCTTGACCTAGACACTAGCCTGACCTGGACCAAACTGCTCAACCAGGCAGTTGAGCGCACCTGCTTAGCCGCTCAACCTAGCACCAGACTAGACTTGGCACGGTCAGAAATATGCTTGACACGGTCAGACACGAGCTTGGCACAAGACCAAGCTGCTGAACAAGCTGCTCAACGGTCCAACCAAGCAGCTCAGCGAAGAACTAGACTCCTGATCAGATCAGCAAGCACCAGGCCACATCCCAGTCAGCACGGTCAGAAGCTTCTGAACAAGCAGCTTAGCGGTGAAGCACGTACACTGAGCAGTGTGCATCAGACTTGACTTAACCATCAAGCAAACCATGAAGTCATCCATGACCTCACCTCAAGTAGCCCACCATAGGTTTTTCAGAAGTAGCTCACAATAGCTGGTCTCATAGCCTACGACTAGCTTTGATGAGTCATGCACAAGGAGGTGACTAAGCTACTTGGTCAAGGGACCAAACCCATGCTGAAGGGTTTGGTCAGCTGCTTAGTGGTCTAGCATTGATGCCTATAAATAGGAGAGCTTTTCTTCGAGAAAAAAAATGATAACACACCAAAAAAGATCAAAAACACTTGAAAGAAGGAAATCCCTCACGAGGAACCTCTCTTTGAAGTTCTTTCTTCATTTCTTAGTTTAGAGTTTTTATTTAAAGTAAGTTTTGTAATTTTTAGTTTAGAATTCTAGAGGAGAAAAGGAGAAGGCAAATGAGATCTAAAAATCAATTTTGTACTCTCATTTGGAACTCAAATGCATCCAATCCTTGGATGGATAGCTAATGCTCCTAAACATTTTCTTTTGAACAAGGTTATGTAATTTCTATTTCTTCTTAACTTACAAAAGTTTGAATTTTAATCATTCAAGTTGGTGCTTTGGTTAATATTATTTTTTTGAGAAGTACTTAATGCTCTTTTTAGATTGATCACCTAAAAAATGATTTCAAGTCAATAATATTAGTTGTCTCAAACACTTAACAAATAAACTAAGGAGTAGTTGGACTACTTAGTTTATTTGCCAAGTTAAGCTTGCTTTTCTTAAGATCTTATATTCATCACTCATTCAATATTAGAGTCGCCAATGGTTAGGGTGTGACAACCTAATCTCTTTTATGGTCGTAGTATTGTTTAAGTGTTGAATATAAGGGTTTATCATTCTACCATTTTAGGATATACACTAAAAGGAGGATTTCAGACCTTGGTGTTTGGGGTTAACCAAAGTAAAACATAAGAACTTGTCTAAGTAGTTCAAACTCACAAGAAGTTGAGAAATATATGTTCCTTATTCAAAATCTTGTCTCCTCAAGAATTTGTGAATATTTAGTTCTATGTTTTATCATTTACTTGTTTAGATCCAAT
>NW_017716262.1:0-955 GCF_001865875.1 Lupinus angustifolius
TTTAATTATTTATTTGTATCTAACAACTAACTGTTCATCACTTTTATATATTAGAATACCATTTAACCGGTGTTGGAATTTATTTCACAAAACCGAGATGGTTTTCAAAGTTACTTAATAATTATGTAATAAGTAATTGCTTCGATACCATTGTACCGGTGTTAGAATTTATTCTAACAAAGCCGAGATGGGGCAAAGAAGGAATGACTTATTTACATGATTATTAAAGATGTAAGTTGTAACTGGAATATTCTTGAAACCATTATACCAGCGTTAGAATTTATTCTAACAAAGCCAAGATGTCAAACATAGAATAAAACCGAGTTCTCTTACTTAAGCAAACAAAAAGAACATAACGAAAATGAGAGTATTAGTCTTTCAACAAATTGACACTGTTGTCAGGAAGATTTGTTGAGAGAAGAAAACTCCCAATAAAAAACACCAACACTACCCTTTCAACAATAATATATATGATTGTTGATGTTAATGTTGTTTGTTTTTGTAGAAAGTAAGTCATGAAAATCGCAAGCAGACATCTTAGCCTTTGTATCCATACCGAGCTTCTCGAGCGAGGTACAGATGAATCGATGAAAAATTGTAAGTATTATTAATTTATAAGTACATATTGGTTATGTTTTGTATGGATATATCTAATTACATTATTATTGGTTATGTTTTGGCAGATGGACAACAAAAGTGATACACCTTTGACTCCACATGGAGTAGAACTTGATGTTCTATGGGTGGATGCCTATAAGAACAAGGATGATGACATCGATAATGAGCAAGTTCAAGAAGTGGCAAACTGTGATGTAAGTGCTCAATTTTTAGTTGTACTTAATTTCCATACTTTATTTATCAAAATGTTATTAATTAACATTTTTTTTCCTCGATTTGTGAAGATGTCCTAAAAGGAAAGGAGGCACAACCGGATGTAAGTACAGGATTGCAACTA
>NW_017716263.1:0-1015 GCF_001865875.1 Lupinus angustifolius
TGACTTCATCAAAAAGTAGAAAAGCCAAGAGTCCAGCACAAAGATATATAGCATATATATCATACAGGATATATAGTACAAGATATGAAAATTAATGTAATGCCTAGTTAAGATGTTTTAATCAAGATAAAGCATAAAACACCAAAACATAAATTTGTCCAGCAACATAAAAATAAACACAACCAAGCAAAAATTTGTCCAAGATTAAAAACAAATACAACCAGAAAAGTCCTAACAAAAGGAATACTAAGATTCAGGCTCCGAGTTATCGTCATCTATATCCATGTTGTCCATCCTTGAGGAGAGGCAATGAAGTTCATATCGGATTTGTTGATTCTGAGAGTCGAGAGCATCCATCCGATGGGTGATGTAGCCTCGGAGAGAAACCAACTCATCCATAATTATTTGGTTTGAGGGCATGGCAGCAGATGAGGATGCTTGAGCTTGAAACTCAGATGGTTGTGGTTCAGAAGGGTTAGGAGCTTCAGGTTCAGATGGTTCAGCATTAGTGGTCGGCTTGTCGGTTCTATGAATATAAGTGCGGGTTCTCAGGTCTTTGGTAAAGCCCATTTTGTGGATTACATCTGCATCAATCTGGCTTTCTCGAAGATTCAGAGGTGTCTTTGTTTCACCGGTCATAGAAACTCCGAAATGCTGAAGAATTTTGGTTATAAAGATAACATATGGCAAGGGGCTTTGAGTACCTCTAACATCCTAACAAAAGGAATACTAAGATTCAGGCTCCGAGTTATCGTCATCTATATCCATGTTGTCCATCCTTGAGGAGAGGCAATGAAGTTCATATCGGATTTGTTGATTCTGAGAGTCGAGAGCATCCATCCGATGGGTGATGTAGCCTCGGAGAGAAACCAACTCATCCATAATTATTTGGTTTGAGGGCATGGCAGCAGATGAGGATGCTTGAGCTTGAAACTCAGATGGTTGTGGTTCAGAAGGATTAGGTGCTTCAGGTTTAGATGGTTCAGTATCAGTAGTCGGCTTGTCGGTTCTATGA
>NW_017716264.1:0-1315 GCF_001865875.1 Lupinus angustifolius
TATGGCAAGGGGCTTTGAGTACCTCTAACGGTCCACATTTGTCTCATTATCATGAGAGTCCAATTGATTTTGATATTAAATTTTATGGCATACATCAATTGGAGTTATATGTCACTTATCTGAGAGTGATTTGAAAATTTAGGAATAATGACATAGCTCAAGAAATAATGAATCAAACGTTCCTCTAGTTTGAGATATCCAGTAGATAGGATATCTTGGTGTTTGACAGTCTCTCCAAAGCCTTGTTGCTTACGCATTTCTATTTCCCTTTTCGAAAGTCGACATAATGAGAGATAAAAATCCTTTCGATCATAATTATCCCATTCACATACAAGGCCGAAACCGGTGATTTCACCTTGATAGGGTATGTTACATAATAATGAACTAAAAGTTTTTAGATCTAAAACAATGTCTTTTCCTTTAACATAGGATGTGAGACGATTTTTCCGAAAGTTCATGTTACAATAAAATACTCTCACAAGTTCGGGATAAATGTCGTTTGTTTCAGAACAAAAGTCAAAAAGTTTTTGTTGACGTAAGAGATAAGGGAAAAGGAAATCTTCAAACTCAAAATTATAAATATTACCATATTTAGGAGTAAAAATGGCGCGACCATGGAAGTGTTCCTCAAATATCTTGCGTGGCTCATTATTAGCAAGAAGCCTTGTTAAGTCCAGAGGGTTGCATTCCACGGATGTTGTTCCTTGACTCCTTTGAGTAGTATTGGATCGTTGTTTCTTAGATTTAGAAGATGAAGCCATGAAATTGGGATTTTAAAATTTTAGGTTTTTGGTTTTTGAGAAATTGGGGGTTTTTGATTTGAGCCACTAATCACAAAAATGATTGGTTAGAAGTGTGTAGAATCAAGAATGTGATATGAATGGACACAAAGATTACTTAAAACAGATCAAAAACAAGATTTTTAGAGGTGGGGAAGCTTTGAGAAGAAGAGAACACGAGTTGAGTGCAGAAGATGAGTTTTGAAAAAGTTAAAAATTGCAAAAAAATTTAAAATTGTTGCTCTCTTTGAGTAATCGGTTACTCCAAAACAAATTTTTTAAAATTTTCAAACAGCAGCTTTGAGTAATCGATTACTCAATTTGGGTAATCGGTTACTGAAACACGTTGTTTCATCCTGTAATCGGTTACTCACTAGTGTAATCGATTACTTACCCCAGAAAAAACTTATTTTTAGGCAGAATTAAGCTATAAAAATGATTTTTAACCCAAAAATTGAAGTTTTTAAACACAAATATGTATATTTAAGATCAAGTAGGCATGAGATAATATTAATGAAGCAAATAAATAGTCATAT
>NW_017716265.1:0-449 GCF_001865875.1 Lupinus angustifolius
GCATAATAGGATTCTTTGTAAGGTTTATAGCACTAGTATTATCACATTTCAGCGGAGTGCAACCTAAGTCTAAGCCATAATCTCGTAGTTGTTGCTTAAGCCACAACACTTGGGCACAACAACTACCTGCTGCTATATATTCAGCCTCAATAGTGCTTAGTGCAACACATGCTTGTTTCTTGCAAGACCAAGAAACTAAAGCATTGCCTAAAATGTGACAAGTACCACTTGTACTTTTCCTTTCGGATTTACACCCGGGAAAATCTGAATCTGAATATCCAACCAATTCACAAATACTTCCTTTAGGATACCATAGTCCAACTTCAGTTGTTCCTTTTAAATATTTCATAATCCTCTTAACCGAAATTAAATGTGATTCTTTTGGTTTAGACTGATAATGTGCACACAAACATACACTAAACATAATATCAGGTCTACTGGCAGTTAAA
>NW_017716266.1:0-908 GCF_001865875.1 Lupinus angustifolius
AATAGAGTAGTGTCGACCTTCCCTTTGGTAAAACCTTTTTCTATCAGGAAAGTTGTTAGACGATCATACCACACTCGTGGTACTTGCTTTAAACCATAGAGGGCTTTCTTTAATTTGAAGACATGAGAAGGATATTTGTAGTCTTCAAAGCCAGGAGGTTGTTCTACAAACACTTCTTCTTGAATGTAGTCGTTGAGAAAGGCGCTCTTGACATCCATTTGGTATAACTGAAAATTAAGAGAACAAGCATATGCAAGTAATAGCCTAATAGCTTCAAGTCTAGCAACTGGAGCGAAGGTTTCATCAAAGTCAATACCTTCTTCCTGATTGTATCCTTGGGCTACTAGTCTAGCTTTATTTCTAATGATAATACCATTTATTTCTAAAGACCCAACGAGTTCCAATTACATGCCTATTTTTCGGTCTAGGAACAAGTTCCCAAACTTTGTTTCTCTCAAACTGGTTTAATTCTTCTTGCATAGCAAGAATCCAGTGTTCATCCTCGATTGCATCATCAATCTTGGAGGGTTCTATCTGAGAGACGAAGGTCATGTTTAGACAAGCATCAAACATTCTACGAGTGTTTATACCTTTACTTATGTCACCTTTACTTATATCACTGATGATGTTGTCGATAGGATGATTTCGATGAGTTCTCCATTCTTTTGGTAGATCTGAGTGAATATGCTCTTCTTCAGAAGATAGATTATCATCTTTTCTCAATTCTTCAGGTTCAGGTGTAACATCAACAATAGAGTTTTCTTTGGCGGAGGAACTTGGCAAGTCGTCTTCATCACAAGATATTGCATCTCTTAAATCATGATTATTTTCATCAAAAGTTACATGAATAGATTCTTCCATGGCTAGAGTTCTTTTATTAAAGACTCTGTATGCTTTAATCGTGAGAG
>NW_017716267.1:0-1733 GCF_001865875.1 Lupinus angustifolius
ATGCATTTATCTGGGTAGAACGCCACATGAAATCCTTTGTCGCATAATTGACTTATGCTTAGAAGGTTATGTTTAAGTCCTTCAACATATAGTACACCTTTTATAGTTGTTGATGGTGGCTTTCCAAATATACCAACTCCAAGAATTCTTCCCTTGTTGTTGTCACCATATGTGACATATCCTTTGTCCATTGGAGTAAGGATAGAGAATTTACTTTTATCGCTTGTCATATGTTTTGAGCAACCGCTATCCAGGTACCATAAATTGCAGGCGGCTCTCATATTTTCCTACAAAATAGATTAAGTTTTATTAGGTATCCAATATTCTTTGGATCCTAGATGGTTAGTACCTTTCTCGACCCATTTAAATTTTCCTAGGGGTACACCATATTTTCTAATCATGCATGTGTTTGGTATATGCCCATAAATTTTACAGTATGTACATATGGGTTGATGAAAGTGTGTTTTAGATTTTTCATATGTATGGAAACTTTCCTTTTGAAAGTTTATTTTTCTTTGGACACTGGGATTTTTTAAACCATGGCTTTTTGAATAGCCAAGACCTCTTCGGTCTGTTGAGTGTCTTTTATTGTTGATAATCCTCTCTAAGCTTTTACCGCTTTTGTTTAGTTTATTAAGTTCGAGACTTAATGTTAATACTTTCTTTTCAAGAGTTATGCAGTTTTGACAAGAGGATGAAGAAGGTTTGTTTCTAAATGCTTCTAATTTAGATTTTTGTTTTAGAAACATTTTTGACAGCTTAATATATTCATCATGTAAGTCATTAAATTCAGTTTGAAGTTCGGAAGAAGAAAACATATTAGAGTTGTTTACCTCTTCATCATGAGAATGATGAGATGCCATAAGTGATAGATGTGCTTGCTCTTCATTTTCCGTTTCGGATGCAGAACTTATACCATTGTCTTCCCAAGCAATGTATGCTCTTCGTCCAGTCTTTATGTCATTCTTTCCCTTGAAGGAACCCTTTTTCAAGTTTGGACAATCCATCTTTATGTGATCGGGTTTGCCACATTCAAAACATGTAAAATTTTGACTTGAGGTGGAGGCATCATTGCTTTTGCTGAATTTCCTTGTTTGTCCTGTTTTTGCACCTTTGTTCCTTTTTAGGAACTTGCCGAATTTCTTTACGAAGAGACTTATATCATATGTGTCATCTTTTTCTGATTCATCTCCAGATGAGTCATATCTATCAACTTTTGCTTTTAGAGAAATATTTTTCTTCTTCTTTTCTTGCTCCTCGTGTTGGTCAAGTTGGCTAAGTTCTAGTTCGTGTTCCTGCAATTTACCAAACAAAGCAGCCAAAGACATTTTGGATAAACTTTTCTTTTCAGATATTGCAGTTACCTTTGGTTGCCATATTCTGGTGAGTGATCTAAGAACTTTTAAGTTCAAGTCACTATTTGATAGAACTTTGCCAAGTGCAAGAAGGTGATTGGTAAGGTGAGTGAATCTCTTTTGCAGATCAATAATCTTCTCTCCAGGCTTCATGCGAAACAGTTCGTATTCCTGAGAAAGAATGTTGAGTCTTGATCTTTTAACTTCCTCTGTTCCTTCGTGTGTGGTTTCTAGAGTATCCCACATTTCTTTTGCAGATTTACAATTTGATACTCTAAAGAATTCATCAATACCAAGAGCGGAGGTGAGAATGTTCTGCCTTTAAATCATATTGTACCTTCTTTTTGTCTTCATCGTTCCATGATGATTTTGGCTTTG
>NW_017716268.1:0-22582 GCF_001865875.1 Lupinus angustifolius
CTTAGTGCAAAAAGTGTCGAAAACAGTGAGAGAATTTATGAGAGTTGTATGAAAGTTATGTATATTTTTTGTGAGAGTTTAGAGTCTTTATATAGGCTTTCCAAACACTCAAGGTGCCTTTCTGAAAGTGTAGGAGTTGTTTGGAGTGAAGAGATTTTGTTTGGAAATCTGAAATCTCATTCAACAGTCCTCAATAATCGATTACTGTCATTGGGTAGTCGATTACCCAAACATATTGTCCACTTGAATTTTAAATTCGAATTTGAGTAATCGACTACTCTATTTGGGTAATCGGTTACTCAACTTTTCGTAAAACTAGTAATCTGTTACTCAAATGCAGTAATGGATTACTCTGAGCAGTTTTAAGTTGGATAACTCTTTTTCTCTCACATGTAACTTGTTACTTGAATTAAGTAACCCGTTACACATCTTTTCAAAATTTGTTTTAGGTATTTTCAAAGTGCTTCATTATTCTTTAAAAATAGTTTTGAGCATTACTACTTTGCATAAATAAGAGTTTTAGGATAAAAGTATATATAGAGACTTAATCTCATCTTCTTGAAGCTTTATTCTTCTTTGTCTTCATAAGTATTCTTCCTTTTCTTCTTTTTGGTGATGTTGGTGTCTTCATCAAAACCTTGCCAAGGTCAGGAGTAAAGATCTTCTTCACACTGGATAGTCGCATTATACTTGATAAGGCACTATGACTGCCTTACTATCCTAGTTGTATCCAAGGCGCAAGAGTTGGGGTTAGCCAACGTACATTTGTACTCCATCCAAAGCGTGCAAGCACTACTGCTGACATTGTTCCTTCAACCATCAATTCAAAATCAATTGGATAGCCTTATACAATAGTTTAACGACTTTGAACAATCAATGAAGGTGAAGGAAGCTGAGCGGCAACAACTAGCTACTACTGTTGCCATTGTTCCTTCAACCATCAATAAAATTTTCACACTTGTTCCTTACAACATTCTCATTATGATTCCCATTCCCGAGGTGATTTAGTTAACTTATTTTAATTTATTTACCCTTTATTTATTGTCATAAACTAATTATATGTTTTAACTAACATATAAGGAATCAATGCTTGCAAACTTTTCCTGGATATCCCATCTAGGTGAGTGGTGGGTGTTAGAAAAGTGCACAACTCGGCTGATGTTATGCTGCATAATGCACGTATCCTGCACCATCATGTGAAGGTCTCGATTGATGTTGCAATCGATTATAATACATTGCTGCCAATTCCTCTCGATGAGGATATCTTCACAGTTGGATGGGCTATAGGCACTTTTGTGGCTTGGTCAATAGACCTTGTATAAGTAGTTCCTCCCAAGGTATGATTTTCACCACATGATCACTCATATTATATATATTGATCTATAATTGATATGTTTTATATTGAATATTTCAATAAAATGTACACTCCACCCCTGGTAGCAACCCAAAGACTAAGCCATCTACGGGGAAATGAGCTTGATGCCATCTATGGGGGATGTGAGCTCCAAGAAGACTACCAACTCATGTACTCAGTTGTTTGAGCATGTACAGAAGTTGAGAGATAATATAATCATTATATCATTTCCCAAGGAAGTCTTCGAGAATAATGTTCATGAATACATTAGCTTCAATGAAGTCTAGGATGTATATAATCATGAATGGATAGGTACAACTTCTATATGTATATATATTAGGTACTTTTATGAAAATTTAGTTTGGGAAGATAAGAAGAAGTTGATGTTCATATTCCCAAATGTTACAGCTTTAGTGTCGAGTGGCAATGACAGAAAGAAGTTTAGGAAATAAACAAAACAAATTGTAGATACTCTCCTCATTTATCAAGAAGTTGTAGATTTTTTTCTTGCACCTTGTAATATTGGGTGAGCATTTTTTAATTGTCATTTGTATTTATGTCTTTAGTATGTTTGTTGTGCTTAACATTTCCTAACCATGTGCATATGTTTTGTTAAGGGACATTGGCTTTTGGTTGACATTAATCGGGTCGAAGAAGAAATATACTACTTTGACTCATTGGCACATGGTGATCCGAACAAGTACACCGGTATGAGAGAAATGTTTACTAAGTAAGTGGACTACTCTGTTAAACTTTTAGTTACACTTTCATTTTCCTAGTTGTTTAGTAATTAAGTACATTTTCTATTGTTTAGGGCGGTGAAAATTTATAGAGGTTGTATTCATTCTAGAAAATCACAACAAAAAGTCAAATGGACTCGTATGAAGGTATTGGCACAAATCATCTCAAACAATTATATATGTAGTATATTCATATTTCAACTAAGGTTATACGCATATGTTTACTTGATATTAATTGTAGACCCCCTTCCAAACAAACGAGATAAATTGCGGCTCTTACATGCTGAACTTCATCAAGGAGATCATTCCGCAGTGGCCAACTGATGAAATCAAGTTTGATGGAAAATAATATATAGATACCAAGTCAACCAGATTAGGGAAGATTGGTCACAGTATGTACTTAGTTTTGTTTACGGAAATCAATGTATAGCATAGGAATAGTAGATTTTTCACAGATTGTAGCTTACAGAATTCAATTAATATTCAATATAATATATATGTTTTGGTGTATTTAATATATGATTCTGTAATAGTACATTGTAATTAATGTTCAATATATAAATTCAGTTGTATTCATATAGTTGTGATTTGGTGTTTCTGTATGCATTCAAGTTGTAATTTTGTTATGTTTCTAGCTGTTCAATATGCATTCAGGTTATTTTATGGTGTATGCTTAACTGTGTAGAATTAGGAATTATGGTTTTCAACAACGTTTTTTAATAGTGCGCTATTGTATAGATATACAACAACACTTTTTTAATGATGCGTTGTTGTTTATGTTAAATTCAACAGCACATGCTTCATGAAGCGCTATTGAATACTTTCCTCTCATATTATTTTATTTTATCTATGCAACAACGTATTTTGGAAGAAGCGCTATCGATATGATCAATAATTAAGAACGTGCAATAGATACACTATGAGGTTTAAATAATTGTCATTATTTCCTTTACTATTTTCTTGTATCAGTTGAATATTATTTATTGTCATTATTAATTTTTCTATATATTTAATTAATTATCATTAATCGAATGTCATAATGTCATTATTAATGTGAATTTCATAGAAAAATTAATTACTAAAAAAGTTAATACATCTTCCATAATGATTCCTTCAGGTTGCGTTGTGGAATACTTACCTTCATTTGAATTCAACAGCGTCTTCCACAATGCTTTTTGTAGGAGACACTATTGATGGGGTCTCATTTATGGCACACTCTTCATTAAACGCCGTTGAAAATGCTATCAGAACCTATAAAATTAAAATGTTCCCACATTCTCACACATTAAGGAATCCCAACACTCACTTACTCAACAGTGAAACTCATTTATGTCAAATTCGACCTCGAAAATCATTGAACATCAAAATCATTCAACACCAAAAATCAACATCGAAAATCATTCACTCGTTCAACCAAAAGTCAACCTCCAAAATCATTTACTCATTCAACACCGAATTGAAAGTGCATTTTTCTTATAAATATTTGCCTTTTTAATTACATTATATTTAGCTTGTACTGAGTTATAAATAATTTCCTTATAAATGAGTGAAAGTTATTTCACTCATTTAGCTTGTATTGAGTTAGAGTTTCCGATCTCTTTCATTTTATTACATTATGAGTTAGGGTTCCACCATTTTTAATTAAATAATAATGTATTTGCTCTGCTTGGTGAGCTTAACTCCAAGCTTTAGGGATTTATGCTTATTACAATTATTTTTGTTAATTCTTTTATAGAAAATGGATCAAAAATGGATGAGTGTCAATCGATTGAGTTATAAATAATTTCCTTATAAATGAGTGAAAGTGATTTCACTTATTTAGCTTGTATGGAGTTATGGTTTATGACCTTTTTCACTTTATTACATTATGAGTTAGGTTTCCACCATTTTTAATTACATAATAATGTATTTGTTCTACTTGGTGAGCTTATCTCCAAGCTTCAGGGATTTATGCTAATTAAAATTTTTTTGTTAATTCTTTTATAGAAAATTGATCAAAAATGGATTAGTGCCAATGGATTGACGAAGGAGTATAAGGAACGAGTGACATCATTTGTTAAGTTTGCAAATGATAATGTTGAAAACCCTAATAGAATTTTATGTCCTTGCTTAAGATGTTGTTATTCAAAGCGAATTACTCCAAACGAGTTAAAATTTCATTTAATGTGTCACAGCATGGATTAAAGTTACACATATTGAACAAGACATGGTGATAAGGGAGAGATTATGGATTGTGACGCTGAGATGCATATGAAAGAAAACTACACAAATGCATATAAAGACGATCGTTTCAAGGAAATGGCAAACATTGTCGAAGAGGATATTCAGGATTGTCTTGAGATGTTTCAGCGGTTGATAAGTGATGTGAGAAACCATTATATGATGGTTGTACTAAACTCACAAGATTGGTAGCAGTGTCAAGGTTGTATATGTTGAATTCTGTTAATGGATGGACGGATAAGAGTTTCACTGACTTGCTTGCACTTCTGAAGGATATGTTGCAGGAAGATAATGTGCTCCCTTCTCGAACCCATGATGCAAAACAAATGTTACGATCCATTGGCATGGACTAAACTATGATACTTGCTTGTGAAAATGATTGCATCTTTTTTTTAATGAGTATGCTTCATTAAAGTTTTGTCCTAAACGTAATGCATTGCGATATAAGAAGGAATACTCAATTCCCAAAAAGGTTGGATAGAATTTTCCCATCAAAGCAAGATTTATGCGTATGTTTAGCAATGTCAAAGATGCAAAGAAGTTGACATGGCGTGATGAAGAAAGGATTAAAGATGGCAAGCTTCGGCATTATGCAAATTCTCCTTAATGGAGAAAATTTGATCATGACTATCCTAATTTTGGTCAAGAATCAAGAAATCTATGCCTTGCATTGTCAACGACTGGAATTAACCCACATAGTGTTCAATGTTTCTCCCACACTACATGGCTAGTGATGTTGGTGATATACAACCTACCTCATTCTCTATGCATGAAGCGCAAATATGTGATGTTATCTATGTTAATTGCTGGACCTAAACAACCAGGAAATGACATAGACATATATTTGGATCCATTAATTGAAGACTTGAAGGAAATGTGGGTGACAAGTATTAATGTATATGATGCGTATAGGGAGAAAAATTCAACTCGAGGGCTTTGTTTTTCGGCTCAATTAGTGATTTCCCTACCTATGGCAATCTGTCCGGATATAGTACAAAAGGACTTTTTGTTTGTCCATGTGAAGACAATACTTATTCAATGAGATTGGAACACTATAATAAGAATGTCTTCTTTGGCCATCGTGGGTTTTTGCATTCAGATCATCACTATCGACGATGGAGAAAAGAATTTGATGGGAACAATGAAGAAGGGCATGCTCCTTTGTCGATGGGTGACCAATTATTTCAAAAGCTAAAGGGTTTGAATAATAACTTTGGAAAACTTTTTGCAAGAGAAATGGTCACAAATGGGTAGAAGAAAAGGTCAATCTTCATTGAATTGCCATATTGGAGTTCATTATATGTAAGACATTTCCTCGATGTTATGCATATTGAAAAAAATGTGTTTGATAGTCTCCTTGGTACCTTACTCAATGTCCCTGGTAAGACCAAATATGGCTTAAATGTAAGGTTGGACTTGGTTAGTATGAGAATAAGAAAGGAAATGGGGTCGATAATGAAGGGAAAACATACGTTTCTACCTCCAGCAGTTTATATTTTTTGAGGAAGGAGAAAAATGAATTTTGTAAATTTCTTTATGGTGTTAAAGTTCCAGAGGGGTACTTTTCCAATATTCGGAACCTCGTATCAGTAAAATACCTCATGTTGAAAGGTCTTATGTCTCATAATTGTCATGTCTACCTAAATTTTTTTGAGTAACCATAACTAAGTTATGCTTCTTCTTCAAGGAAATTTGTAGCAAAGTGACTGACCCTCAAATATTACATGCATTGTTGAAATTGTTGAAAGAACTGAATTGGAGCAAGCGCACTTATATATTGTACATAATGACGACAGGGTTAAGCCATATGTTGAAAGACACAAGGAGATGTTAAGGAAGTCTTACCCAAGTAAGAATGAAAATTGGATTTTCAAATAGCATAATCGGTGTTTCATAAAATGGCTAAAAAAACATTGATGAGTAGTTGAATATAAATGCACATTCAATTTCTGAATGATTGAAATGGTTAGACAATGGTCCAAGTATTCATGTCTTATCCTACACTAGTTACCTAATTAATGGGTTTGCATTTTATATGAAAAAACAAGATGATCAAAGTAAAATGCAAAATAGTGGTGTGCCTCTTGTTGCTTGAACTTTATACATGTCAAGTGCAAAAGATAGAAACTCAATATATGCAAACATGTTATACATTGGGGTGATTGAACAAATATGAGAATTGGATTACATAATGTTTCAGATACTGGTTTTTATTGTATGTGGGTTGAAAACAACAATGACTTCCGAGTTGATGAGTTAGAGTTCATGCAGGAGGATCTTAATAGGCCACGACGTAAAAATGAGCCATTTATTCTAGCATCACAGGCTCAACAAGTATTCTATGTTAGTGATCTAGCTGATATGGAATGTTCTATTGTTCTTTTAACTAACAAAATAATCGTTGATAATATTGATGACGAAGAATATGAAGATATTGATGAATATGATCTTTTTTGGGGGACATATCAGTTGTTTGAGAGAGGACCAACCATGAGTGATGTTTTATATACAAGAGATAATCACAATGAAGGGTCTTGGGTGAATCAATATATTCCTCCAAACAATGATGATCTTACAAGCCAAAAACAATCAAAGAAAAGGAAAATGTAGATGCATGTAGTCTTTTTATAATTATAGCTTAATTTTGATTGTTTTTAATTTGCATAATTTTGTTTGTTTGTAATTTGCATAATTTTTTTGTTTGTCATTATGTACTCTGCCAAAACATAATTGACATGATATTCATTGTTTGTAGTTTGTATTGTATTGATGTTAATAAAACAAACTTTTAGCATGTATTAATGTGTTTGTGATGTTGAGAATGTATAAATGTCTATGTTGTTGAGAATGTTTGTGCTGCTACTAAATGTATATGCAGGTATTAATGTGTACAAATCAATAGTGAATTCTAGGGGAAGCTCTGGCATGCGCACTTGTAAAGAATTAATACAACAACGATTATTATAGAGAGCGCAATTGTATATGCTTAATACAACAACACTATATGTTTGCTGCGTTGTTGTATTAAGGTGTTATTTGATAATATTTATGAATAATACAACAATGCATTTTTAAGTATGTGTTGTTATATATATGCAATACAACTGCGCAAGATTAAGCATTGTTAAACATGCCTTTATACTGCGTTGTTTATGTATGAAATATATGACAACACTTTTTGTATATTGCGTTGTTGTATATATGCAATACAACAACGTAGATAAGCGTTGTTAATCATGCCTATATATTGCCCTGTTTATATATGAAATATATGACATTGCTTTTTGAGTGATGCGCTGTTGTATATATGCAATACAAAGTATAAACGTGACAATATATTATTGCGATCAAACTTAAAGTGTCTGAATTGTTATACATCTAAAATACGTGTTATTGAACTGCAAATCTGGCGTAGTGTAAACAGGGGAAATAAAAATTTCAACCCTATTTTTCCATTCTTATTTTATGTAAATCTCATTTCTACATTTCCATTCTTCATCACCAACACTAACTCATATTTCGTGTCCAATTTGTGTGGAGTTCAAGTTAAAGTCAAGCCTTAATCCCAAATTCCAAAAGTTGACTTTGTTGTCAAAAGCATAAATCCCATCGTCAGATTAATCTTTAGAGGTATATGGTCTCAAATATTTAAATTGTTTAATACTTTTATTAATATATGATTTTGTATTTTCTATTAATGTGGTCCAATATCAATATTTGTATACATTGTTTATTTATGTGGTTGATAGGGCCCAAAAGACTAAGGCAAGGCCAAAATATGCACACATGACTCTAGGATTATGTGATGAAATAGTGAAGTGTATATTCTATTTTTTCTATTTTAATAAACTTTTTATGTTTTAACAAACTTTCTCTTTATGTAAGATCTATCCAAATGTATGGCTAAGATCACCTCATCTTTATTTTATTTCTCTTTATAAGTTGTACTAAGATGAAGGAATGGATATGAATGATGAATATTCATTAATTTTCTCCTACCTAAGTTTAATTTCTACAAATAGTCGCAATATTCCTAACATTTTGGTGCTTTCATTTATTCTCAAATGCATCCCAAGAACTCCAAGAAATATACGAATAACTCTATTTCTCAATTGCTTATGGAGAAGCTAATGGAAAATGAAGAACATTAGGATGCTCGTCATACCGCCATCGTTATTGTTCTTCATAACATCACAAACAAACTTGTTGAAATCAAACTTATCCTTATTCTACCACCAGATCCTTCAATAGGATCCCCTGCCCAGCTCTCCTCCTCTCATATGACCTATCCTAGCCTTCACGACCATTCCTCCCCTTGCACATCAGCCTCCACCTCACACACACAAACCGTCCACTCCAACGTCCCAACCCACGTTCCATATTCCAAACCCCAACCCTCCCCACACGACTTACCAATATCACTGACAAACCCACAACCCCAACCTAGACCACCTAAATTACAACTCATGCCTTTTGACGAGATCAAACCCTTGGACTAGATTTTCAAGCTGAACTATTCTTCTAGCTATACTTAATTCTGATTGACCAACGGATGCCTATGATCTCTTTCTATATGCAAGGAGAAGTATTAAGTTGGTTCAAGTGTTTGTTTCATAAATCCCAACTTTTTGACTGTCATTCGTTTACTAGAGCTCTAGAGACCCATTTTGAACCCTCTACCTACACCAATCACCAAGAAAAACTATTTAAACTTAAGCAACATGTGTTGGTGGCTTAATATCAACAATAGTTTGAGAAACTAAGTAATAGAATATGGGCCTTATCTCGGGAAATCATCCTGATTTGCTTTATTTCAGGACTACTACTAGAGATTTGTCATGAGTTGGCTAGACTCCTTCCCATGTCTATTTCAGATGCATTGGGGTTGGCAAAACTGGTGGAAGCTAAGGTATGTGATTATAACTGGATTTACCCTAAACATGTCATTTTTTCGGCACTCCTCACCACAATTCCCACCTTGGACTACAACTTCCACCTTAACCACCCACTCACTTGATTTCTCCCACCCCTTTCTACCTATTCGCCACCTATCTACTACCCAAATGCAGGAATGATGAGCACAGTGGCTCTGTTATAATTGTGATAAAAATTTCCACCACGGCCATTGTTGACAACCAAATAAATTCCTCTTAATGTTAGATGATTGTCAACTTGTCCACTCGGAGGCAACAATGATTTGTTTAGCGCCATCCGAAGAGATACCCATCACTACTAATCTAGAACCATTTTTTGAGGATTAGATTCACTTTCATATTTCTAACCAAGCTCTAGGGGTCAACTGTCTCCTAAAACTCTAAGGTTTTATGGCACTCTTTTGGGACAGTTAATAACTATTTGGAAACTGTGGATTGTGGCTTACCTTAAAATACCAATTATATAGACTCCTAAATTTCCAGTGATGGTGGGCAATGGTGCCCATATTTACTACAGTGGGTTGTGTGATAGAACTCGTATTACACTACTACATATAGAGTTCCTTATCTCTTTCTACTTGCTTCCTATCAAAAGGAGCATATGTTTTATTGGGTATTGAATGGATTCAAATGATTGGCCCCATTGTTTCTGACTTTTACATACCTTCTATATAGAGAAGTCAGAAATTTCCACCAAATTTCTAGAGTTCTACATAATGACGACATTACTCATTTCCATGCCTTTACCATTCTTCCTCTCCTACTCGATACGACCACTACAACCTCCACTTCCCCTAAAGTTTCTGCCCACAAATACAACTACTCCAAGATAATTACCAGTCCTACTTTCAAACCCCCACTACCTTACCCCCTCTCGGGCACTAATCAATTAACCTGCTGTTTTTCTTGAAAATCGTTTAGTTCTTGATGCAGCAAAAAGATAATGATTGATCTAATCTAATATGCACTTAAATAGATTACTAAAAGTGATTAACATAGAAATTTCACTTATGCAATAATCTCTAAATGAATATAATCAAATAAACCAAAAATACAATAATTACATGTAAGTAAAAGAGTATGGTAAGAGAGAAGATATTGCCGCTGATTTATCCTAGTTCGTTTTCTAATCCACTTACAATCTACATTCACTCCTCCCCTTCTGATTTTGAGTGATTTTCTTTACTAAGAAGAAATCAAATGTTTATACAAATCACTTCATCCACCTAGAATTCTCTTGGACCTAGCTTCTAATGGCTCCTCACCACTTCTAACAAAGTTTACCCAATGTGACTTTTTTGTGGACCTTGACCACAACCTCAGATTTCTCCTAAATTTTTGTCTTCCTCCAGGGTGATACCTTAGACCCCAAAGAGACAAACTTACTAATCGACCATAAAAACGTATACAAAGTTCCTTGCACCTATAATATGCTAATCATACACTAATATTTAAAACAAAACTATTGTTTGATGATTCTCACAAACTCATAGATGAATGTGAATGATTATGTCACATATGGTGATAACAATGAAGGCAATGTACTTGGGGTTGGTAAGATTGGTAATGCTTCACAAACTATTATTGAGAATATGCTCTATGTGCAAGGCTTGGATCATAATCATCTAAGTGCTACATTATTAAAAGTAACAATGATGATAATGTTAAGTTTATTGGTCATAGAACTAATGAGATATATATGGTTTATTTGGATGATATCTCCTCCCAATTTTCAAAATGTCTAATTTCAAAAGAGGATGATATTTGGATTTGTCATAGGCGGACTGCTCATATCCATTTGAGTCATTTGAACAAGTTGTCTACGAAGGACTTAGTAATTAGTCTACCTAAACTCAAGTTTAATATGAACAAAACTTGTGACTCTTGTCAAAAATGAAAACAAGTCAAAAGTTCTTTCTCTTCTAAAAGCATGGTATCCACAACAAGGCCAGTAGCATTACTTCATATCGACTTGTTTGGACCATCTCAAATAATGAGTTCTAGATTCACATGGATTCTATTTCTTGCACAAAAAAGTGGCACTTTCAAAACTTTTAAGAGAACACCAAGCTAATTCAAAACCAAATGAATAATAAAATTGTGATCATAAGAAGTTTTCATGATGGTGAATTTGAAAACCACAAGTTCGATAAGTTTTTCTCGAAACATGGTATTCAAAATCATTATTTGGTTCATACAACCCCGAAACAAAATGGAGTTCTTGAATGGAAAAGTCAAGTTCTTGAGGAGTTGGATAGAATCATGTTGAAGAGAGCAAAGTGCGCAAGTACTTTCGGACAGATGCGATTCATATTGCTTGTTATGTTATGAATTAAATACTTTTGAAGCATCTTCATAAGAAAACCCCCTATGAACTTTTTAAAGGCTTAAAATCGAATATTTATCATTTTCATGCTTTTGGATGCAAATGCTTCATTTTGGACAATGAAAAAGAACTTTTAAGTAAATTTGATTCAAAGGCTAGTTTAGGAATATTTCTTGGATATTCTAATCATAGAAAATATTATAGAATCTTCATCAAAAGAACAATGACATTAAAAGAGTCTATACATACAATATTTGATGAGTCTTCTCCAAAAGAGAAGAAAAGTATGGTTGACGACCTTGTAGGTACGCTTAAGAATGCATACTTCATAGATCAAGAATCTGAAAAAAGTGATGAAAGAAGATCAAGATTCAAGTCAATAGTGTGAAAGAATTCCATTAGCTTGGGAGACAAAGAAAGATCACCTTATCGATAATGTTATAGGTAACATTTCTAAGGGAGTGGTAACCCAAAAGTCTTTGCACAATATTTGTAATTTCTTTGCATTTGTTTCTCAAATTGAGCCTAAGACCATCGATGAGGCCATTGAGGATGAGCATTGGTCACTAGCTATGCATGAAGAGCTAAACCAATTCGATAGAAATAATGTGTTGGGTTTAGTCCCTAGACCAAGTGACCATCCTATAATTGGCACAAAACGGGTCTTTAGAAATAAACTTGATTAGTCTGGTTTAGTTATTAGAAATAATGCTAGATTGGTAGCCAAAGGTTACAATAAAAAAGAAGGTATCGATTATGATGAGACATATACTCCCGTCGCAAGATTAGAGGCTATTAGAACGATTTTAGCCTTTGCATCTATTATGCATTTCAAACTTTTTCAAATGAATGTGAAAAGTTCCTTCTTAAATGGCTTTATTCAAGAAGAGGTGTATGTGGAAGAACCTCCTGGTTTTGAAAACTATAAATTTCCTAATCATGTTTTCAAGATTAAAAAGGTCGTATATGGTTTGAAATAACCTCTTAGAGTTTGTTATGATAGGCTTAACTCATTCCTTTTAGAGAAGGAAATTGCAATGGGTAAGGCTGATACCATAATTTTTACAAAAATCAGAAAAAGATATATTGTTAGTTCAAAAAGTTGAGTAATAGGTTAGTCGACCTGAGTAATAGATTACTAAATATGTGTAATGAATTATTGAGACTGAGTAACCGATTACCCAAACTGAGGAACATGTTATCAATCATATTTTATGAGAATAACCGACTACTCATGAGAGTAATCGATTACTCAATTGAAAGAAACTTTGTGTAATTGATTAATTATTTGTAAATGGGTAACACGTTAATCGATTAAGGACATGGTTGATCATTTAAGTTAGTTTCAGTTTTGGAATCTTGGACATTTTAAAGAAACATTAATCGATTAAGTACTTGATTTAGTAGATTATCTCTAACAGAATAGTTTCAAAACAGAATGATATTTTACCATCTTACATATATGCAAAGGTAATCATTAACATCATTGACTGTGATCAGATTTTTACAAAATACACTTAGTTATTTAAAACTCAGAAATGCAAGAATTTTCAAGACTGATTGATTGAGAAAAAGAGAAGAGTTTTTATAATATTTGAAAAAGAGAGCATTTCCATATCTTGATATGTGTTTCAAAGATTACCTTTACTGAGTCTCATACAATCATTTTCATCTCCATAAGTGAGATTCGTCAATGGATATGTGTTGAATTGTTAGTGTATTGTATAGCATATTATCGGGGCATGGGAAAGTTGTACTGAAAAAATTTATGATCGTTATTTTTGGATTTATCTCTTTGTGGTTGTGAGGTATCATCTAGGAGGAAAGAGAGAAATCAGGAGAAATTGTTGGCTGCAATCTATGTTCAAGAGGAGTCTCGTTGGAGTACTTAGTTAGAAGTAATTGGGTATCATTAGAAGCTAGGTCCAATGGAAATCTTGGTGAAGAAGTGCTTGAATCAAATAATCAATTTCTTGTAGTGAAGCAAATATCCCGATATCAGAAGAGGAGGCCTGGTGTAGTTTGCATGTCAACAAGTAAACAAACCAGCAAAAAATTTGGCTGTGTTTTCTTCTCTTTACCCTACGTGAAGAAGATCTTTGCTCCTGACCTTGGAACGGTTTTGATGAAGACACCAAGATAACCAAAAATAAGAAAAGGAAGAATACTTATGAAGCCAAAGAAGACAAAACTTCAAGACAAATTAGTCTAAGTCTAAATAGGTACTCTATCATATACTCTCGAATATACAATAGCTCAAACTATTTTTTAAGAAAATTGAAACACTTCAAGTATAAACAAAACAATTTTAAAAAATAGTGTGTAACAAGTTATTATATCTAAGTAACAGGTCACATAAGTGAGAAAACCAGTTACCCAACAAAAATTGTGCAAGGTAATCGATTATAGTATGTTAGTAACATATTACCCAGTTTTGGGAAAGTTGAGTAATTGATTACTCAAGGCTGTAATTGATTACTCTAATTAAATTTTAAATGCTCAATTGAACAAAGAGTTTGGGTAATCGATTACTTAAGGCTGTAATTGATTACTGAGAGTTGTTGCATCAGATTTCAAATTTCAAAATGAATGGTTTTCATCCCAAACGAAATGGTTTCATACCCTTTCAAAGAGGTGTTATGACTGGTTGGGCAGCCTATTTAAAGGCATTGAAAATCATAATCAAATCATAACTCTTACACAATCTTCTCACAAACTTTCAAACATAATTCTAAAAAATTCTCTGAAAAATTTTCTGCACTTTTTGCAACTTGCTCGTAAACTTTCAATGTGAATTTTCTGAGTTGCTTGGATGTAAAGTGTTTCAAAGTTTTACAAACCTATAAGAGCATTATTACTTAGTATACAAAGAGTAATTGGATTGTAAGCGATATTACATTCCAAACTTGTAAATGCAATTCTGCCATTGTTGTAAATTCTTCATTGATATTGTAGAATTCTTTCTTTCACGAGGGTGTGATAAGAAAGGGGTTAGAGTCACTTGGAAAGGGTTTTTTCCATGAGTGACATGAGTATTAGTGATTGAGTAAGGTACATAGAGGTCTCGGGGTGAGATATTGTAATTACAACTCATAATATTTAGTGAAGAAATCTCTTGTGCTGCAAGAGTACTTGGCGTAGCCTTCAGTGGACAAGAAGGTGAACCAATATAAAATCTTAGTGTACTCTCTTCTCCTTTATCTCTTGATTTTTACTTGTTAATTTTTTGCATGATTTTTTCGCTGCATTTAACTCTTGATTTTGCAAAAAAAGTGGCCATACTTTTAAGTCAACTAATTCACCCCTCTTAGTTGCAATCTTAGTCTTACAAATGGCACCAGAGCTATTTTTGAGTAAGTTACTCTCAAATATGATCCTATATTGAAGATGGCCTCAAGATTATTCCTAGGAGAAGGTTCCAACATCAATCGCCCTCCAAGCTTTGTTGGAGTGTGCTATGACTTTTGAAAATCAGAATGAGAATCTTCATTGAATCTCAAGACTTGGAAATATTGAATGCAATTGAAGAAAGACCATATGAACCATTCACCGTAGTCAACAGGGTAAGGGAAGTAAAGCCCAAATCTTCATGGAATGGTGAAGATAAAAAGAAGGTGCAATATAATATCAAAACAAAGAACATCCTCACTTCAGCACTTAACATTGACGAGTTCTTTAGAGTATCAAACTGCAAATCTACCAAAGAAATTTGGGATACTCTAGAGACTACACATGAAGGAACTAAGGAGGTAAAAAGGTCGAGACTCAACACTCTTTCCTAAGAATATGAAATGTTTCATATGAAACCTGGAGAGAAAATTCCGGATCTTCAAAAGAAGTTTACTCACCTCACAAATCACCTTATTTCACTTGGTAAGGTACTATCAAATAGTGACATGAACTTGAAGGTTCTGAGATCACTCACCAGAACGTGGCAACCAAAGGTAACAACCATTTCTGAAAAGAAAAGTTTATCAAAATGTCATTGGCTGCTTTGTTTGGTAAATTGCAAAAACATGAATTAGAACTCAACCAACTTGACCAATATGAAGAGCAAGAAAAGAAAAAGAAGAATATATGTCTTAAGGCGAAAGTAGACAAATACGAATCATCAGAAGATGAATCTTAGAAGGAAGAAATGGAAGACATGAGTCTTCTTGTAAAGAAGTTCAGCAAGTTCCTTAAAAGGAACAAGGGTGCTAAAACTGGACAAATGAGAAAATTCACCAAAACTTCACATGCTTTGAATGTGGCAAGCCTGGTCATATGAAGATGGACTGTCCAAACCTGAAAAAGAATTCTTTCAAATGGAAGAATGAAATGAGGATTGGACGGAGAGCCTATATTGCTTGGGAAGACAATGATACTAGTTCTGCCTCTGAATAAGAAAATGAAGAACATGCACATCTCTCTTTAATGGCATCTCATCATTATGATAATGAAGATGTAAACAACACTAAACTATATTCTTCTGAATTACAAACTGCATTTAATGACTTGCATGATGAAAATGTCAAACTCATAAAAATGTTTCTAAAACAAAAAATTGAGTTAGATGCATTTAGAAACAAACCCTCATCATCTTCATGTNTCAAAACTGCATTACTCTTGAAAATAAAGTTTCAACATTAAGTCTTGAACTTAATAAGCTGAACAAGAGTAGTAAAAGTCTGAAAAAGATCATTAATGATCAAAGACACTCAACAGACCGAAGAGGTCTTGGCTATTCAAAAAGCCATGTTTCTAAGAAACAAAGTGTCTCAACAAAGATAAACTTTCTAAAACAACGTATCCATGCATTTGAACATAGTAATGATAAATCTAGGATACATAACCATCAAATACTTGCATGATTAGAAAATATGGTGTACCCCTAGGTCATTATAGATTGGTTGAGAAAGGTGCCAACCATGTAGGACCCAAAGAATATTGGATACCTAATAAAACTTACCTATTTTGCAGGAGAATTTGAGAGTCGCCTGCAACTTATGGTACTTGGACAACGGCTGCTCAAAGCACATGACATGCGATAGAAATAATTTCTTTATCCTTACTCCAAGGGACAAAGGCTATGTCACATATGGTGATAACAACAAAGGAAAAATACACGGAGTTGGTAGAATTGGCAAGCCACCCTCAACAACTATAGAAGGTGTATTGTATGTTGAAGGACTCAAGCACAACCTACTAAGCATAAGTCAATTATGTGACAAAGGCTTTCATGTGGCATTCTACACAGATAAGTGCATCATTGAAAAAGAAGTGTTTGTAGAACAACCTCCTAGTTTTGAATATTACAAGCATCATTCTCATGTTTACAAATTAAAGAAAGCTCTCTATGGCTTGAAGCAAGCTCCACGTGCTTGGTATGATCGTCTAACAAATTTTCTACTTGTAAAGGGATTTACCAAAGGAAAGGTCGACGCTACATTCTTTATAAAGAAAATAAATCATCATACTGTTCTTGTTCAAATTTATGTAGATGATATTATTTTTGGTTTTACTAATGAGGTTTTGTGTAGTGATTTTGGCAAAATGATGTAAGGAGAGTTTGAAATGTCCATGATGGGGAAGTTGAATTACTTCCTTGGATTACAAATCAAACAACTTGATAATGGAATTTTTGTAAGTCAATCTAAGTATTGCAGAGTTTGCTGAAAAGATTTGATATGGATGAATGCAAGCCAATAGCTACTCCTATGGGATCTGGTACTTATATTGATACAAATGAAGCTGGAAAGTGCATTGAAATATCAAAGTATCGAGGTATGATTGGATCTCTTTTATATTTAACTGCTAGTAGACCTGATATCATGTTTACTGTATGACTGTGTGCATGCTATCAATCTAAACCAAAAGAATCACACTTAGTTGTTGTTAAGAGAATCATGAAATATCTTAAAGGCACAATTGACGTTGGATGGTGGTATCCAAAAGGAAGTATATGTGATATGGTTGGTTATTCAGATTCAGATTTCGTTGGATGCAAATCTAAGAGGAAAAGTACAAGTGGTACTTGTCATATTTTAGGAAATGCTTTAGTCTCTTGGTCTTGCAAAAAACAAGCATGTTTTGCCCTAAGCACTGCTGAAGCTGAATATATAGCAGTAGGTAGTTGTTGTGGCCAAGTGTTGTAGCTTAAACAACAATTACGAGATTATGGCTTAGACTTAGGCTGTACTCCTCTAAAATGTGATATATTAGTGCTATAAACCTCACAAAGAATGCAGTTATACATTTTAGAACCAAACACATAGATATAAAGCATCACTTCCTTAGGGACCATGTCCAAAAGAAGTTGATACTCTTAACCAACTAGCATATATTTTCACTAAACCCTTAGCTAAAGAACTGTTTTATAAAATCAGACGTCAATTAGGCATTCTTGATGAAGCTTACCTATCTTAACATGATTATATGATTATATGTGTGCTTCATTATGTTTATCTCATGCCTACTTGTACTTAAATGTGTTCACTTATTTTTAAAACTTTTAAATTTTGGGTCAAAAATCATTTTCATAGCATCAGCCTAAAATTAATTTTTTCTAGGGTTAGCAATCGATTACTCTGGAGAGTAACCAATTACAGGGTTGAACAGGTAGTTTCAGTAACCGTTTACTCAAGTGAGTAATCAATTAGTCAAAGTTGTTGTTTGAAATTTTAAAAAATTTTAAACTGACTAACCGATTACTCAAAAGTGAGTAACCGACTACTCTATGCAGGTATATTTATGTTTTTCTTCATTTTTTTCAAACTCATTTTCTTCCTCTTTCTCTTTCACTCGTGTAAACCCTTATGTTGTTTGAGTGATTTTTATGTCCATTCATATCACATTTTCAAATCTAAACACTTCTATACCATCACTTTCATGATTAGTGGACCAAATCAATATACTCCAAATCTCCCAAACCCAAAAACCTAAAACCTTCAAAAACCCAATCTATGGCATCTTCTTGAAGAACAAAGAAGCAACGCACTAACGTGACTCAAAAGAAGCAAGGGACTTCATCCTTGGAGTCTAACCCTCTGGATTTAGCAAGACTTCTTGCAAACGATGAACACCGCAAAGTCTTCGAAGAACACTTCCATGGACGAACCATCTTTACTCCAAAATACGGTAATGTCGGGAACTTGGAGTTTGAAGATTTTCTTTTCCCTTATCTTTTACGGAAATGAAACCTATTTTTGATTTTTGTTGTGAAACAAATGATATTTATCCTGAACTTGCTACAGTATTTTACTGCAACTTGAACTTCCGGAAAACATGTCTTACTTCCTACGTGAAAGGAAAAGACATTGTTTTGGATTTAAAAACTCTCAGTTCATTGTGCTGTAACATACCCACTCAAGGTAGCACAACGGGTTTTGGCCTTGTTTGTGAATGAGATAACTACGATCGAAAGGATTTCTATTATTCTCTGTGTAGAATTTAAAAAGGGGAAATATAAATGCGTAAGAAACAAGGCTTTGGTGAGATTGTTAAGAATAGAGATATCCTATCTAGTAGACATCTCAAACTTGAGGACCATTTGCTTCATTACTTCCTGAGCTATGTCATTTTGCCTAAATTTTCAAATTATTCTCAAATCAATGACATAGAACTTCAATTGATGTATGCTATGAAGTATAACATCAAAATCAATTTGGCTCAGATGATAATGTGACAAATGTGGATTGTTTGAGGAACTCAAAGCCCCTTGCCCTATGCAATCTTCATAACTAATATTCTTGAACATTTCGGTGTTTCTACTGCTGGTGAAACCAAGGTCTCTCTTAATCTTCGTGAAAGCCAAATTGATGTGGAATTGATCCACAAAATGGGCTTCTCCTTAAATCCTCGTGACCGCACTATAAGAATAGAACTCATAAACCGACTCATCCTGTTGATCAATCAGTACTTGCCCCTCCTAATCCTCCTGAACCTCAACCTTATGAGTTTCCTGATCAATCTTCCTCGTCTGCTACCATGCCTTCAAATCAGATGATTATGGATGAGTTTTTTTTCTCTTCGAGGCTACATCACTAACCGGATGGATGCTCATGATGCTCAGAATCAAAAAATCTAGTTTGAACTTCATCGTCTCTCTTATACGATGAGTATCATGGGAATTGTTGAAGACAACTATAAGCCTGAGTCTTATATTGTATTTGTTGTAAGGATTTTCTGGTTGTAATGTTTTCATGGCTTTTGGACAAAATTTGCTATTATGTTGTTTTGTTGTTGTTGTTTGGTGAACGAATGCTTGAACATCTTTTGTTTTATGCTATGCATTGCTATGTTTGATTTATATCTTATATATGAATATGTATGTTGTATATATTGTGCTAGAAACTCCTGATTGTTCTTCTTTTTAATGAATTCAGAAGGGGAAGAAAAGTTGGGAGAAGTGTATTTTCTGTAAAATATTTTTAGGCACATAACTCCAAATGAAAGGGGGAGCATACAAAATAGGGAGAGCATACTCACGTCATTTCAACATATCTTAAAGTATGCTGCTCTCAGAAAACTACACTGTTAAAGAAGATATTGGTTTGTCATCATTAAAAAGGGGGAGATTGTGAAGAAGATCTTTGCTCCTGACCTTGGAACGATTTTGATGAAGACACCAACATCACCAACAAGAAGAAAATGGAGAATACTTATGAAGAGAAAGAAGACAAAGCTTCAAGAAAGATTAGTCTAAGTCTAAATAGGCACTTCTATCCTATACTCTCGAATATACAATAGTAGTAATGCTCAAACTATTTTTTAAGAAAATTGAAACACTTCAAGTATAAACAAAAAAAACTTCAAAAATAGTGTGTAACAGGTTATTGTATCTAAGTAACAGGTTACATTAGTGAGAAAAGTAGTTACCCAACAAAAACTGTGCAGAGTAATCGATTACTATATATGAGTAACAGATTACCCAGTTTTAGCAAAGTTGAGTAATCGATTAATCAAAGTTGTAATCGATTAATCTATTTAAAATTTAAATGCCCAATTGGACAGAGAGTTTGGGTAATCGATTTCTCAAGGCTGTAATCGATTACTAAGAGATGTTGCATCAGTTTTCATATTTAAAAATGAATGGTTTTCATCCCAAATTAAATGGTTTCATTCCAATCAATTCCTACCCTTTCAAAGAGGTGTTATGGCTGGTTGGAAAGCCTATTTCAAGGCATTGAAATTCCGAATCAAATCATAACTCTTACACAATCTTCTCACAAACTTTCAAACATATTTCTGGAAATTCTCTAAAATATTTTCTGCACTTTTTGCAACTTGTTCTTAAACATTCAAAGTGAATTTTCTGAGTTGCTTGAAGTAAAGTGTTTCAAAGTTTTAGAAACATATAAGAGCATTATTACTTAGTATAGAAAGAGTTATCGGATTTCAAGTGATATTACATTCCAAACTTGTAAAGGCAATCCTGCAATTTTTGTAAATTATTCATTGATATTGCAGAATTCTTTCTTTCACAAGGGTGTGATAAGAAAGGGGATAGAGTCACTTGTAAAGGGTGTTTTCAAAGAGTGACATAAGTATTAGTGAGTGAGTTAGGTACATAGAGGTCTCGGGGTGAGATATTGTAATTACAACTTATAATATTTAGTGAAAAAATCTATTGTGCTGCAAGAGTACTAGACGTAGCCTTCAGTGGACAAGAAGGTGAACCAGTATAAAATCTCGGTGTACTCTTTTCTCCTTTATCTCTTGATTTTTACTTGTTAATTTTCTGCACTTAACTCTTGATTTTTCAGAAAAAGTAGCCATACTTTGAAGTCAACTAATTCACCCCCCTCTTAGTTGCAATCTTAGTCTTACACCCTACTCTTTACTTACTTGCAATTATCGCTTTCTTGCTTCGTTTAACATCACTCTTTAAGTGATCGTTGCTTAATTAATGTGCTTTGTTAATTGCACAATGAATTAATATTTTAGAGCATTGATAAGTTCCAAAAGTAGACACTTTTCACCATCATTCTAGGACACTTATCCTATGCAAATTGTAGAAAACCAACTTAAATTAACACTTTTTAGGTGAATTTTGCAGGATTAAATAAATTGGTTCTTTATTAATTCTTGTCCAAGTTTTCTTTAAGTTTTGTAGGAAATTGAATATTAAAGAATAAATTCAAAGATGGATAAGAATTCAAGCCAAAATTCAAGACAAAAGCTCAAAATGAATTGCTAAAAGTAATCAAGTTAAAGCATGGCATGCTATGTGCTTAATTTGGTTACTTAGCCTTGAAGAAAGGTAGCTTACTTCGTCTTGAAGAAACCTATGTTAAGGTAGGCAAGGCAACTTGCAAAAATCAAATGCTTACCTTAACTTAAAGAAAACAGCCCAAAAGTGCCAAGCAACCAACAAAAATCAAGTAACAAACCAAAGGAAAAAAGGTTGCTTCACCAATCTGCTCAGCGGAGAACCAGACTCCTGGCCAGATCAGCAAGCACCAAGCCACGTCCCAGTCAACACGGTCAGAAGCTGCTGAACAAGCAGCTCAGTGGTGAAACAGGTGCACTGGGCGGTGCTTACCAGACTTGACTTAACCATCAAGCAAACCATGAAGTCATCCATGACCTCACCTCAAGTAGTCCACCATAGGCTTTTCAAAAGTAGCTCACAATAGATGGTCTCATAGCCCACAACTAGCTTTGGTGAGTCATACACGAAGGTGACTAAGCTACTTGGTCAAGGGACCAAACCCATGGTGAAGGGTTTGGTCAGCTGCTTAGCGGTCCAGCTAAGCAGCTCAGTGGTCTGGCATAGGGCCTATAAATAGAGGTCAATTCCTTCGAGCAAAAGAGATTGAAATACACCATTTCTTCATAAATTCCTCTAAAAAACACTTGAAGGCCAGAATTCTCTCATCTAGGAATTCTTTCTTCATTTCTTAGTTTAGAATTTTCATTTTCAAGTAAGTCTTTGTAATTTTTAGTTAGAATTCAAGAGCAGAAAAGGAGAAGGCAAATGAGATACAAAAATCAATTTTGTACTCTCATTTGGAACTCAAAAGCA
>NW_017716269.1:0-211 GCF_001865875.1 Lupinus angustifolius
AATTGCTTCGATACCATTATACCAGCGTTAGAATTTATTCTAACAAAGCCAAGATGGGGAAAAGAAGGAATGACTTATTCACATGATTATTAAGAAAGTAAGTTGTAATTGGAATATTCTTGAAACAATTATATCGGCGTTGGAATTTATTCTAACAAATCCGAGATGGTGAACAAAGAATAAAACCGAGTTCTCTTACTTACAAAAGGAA
>NW_017716270.1:0-54941 GCF_001865875.1 Lupinus angustifolius
CTTTTAATATACAAAAGTGATGAAACTAACTTACTAACTTTTATTTATTGTTATTTACTTTCCGCATTTTATTTATTCTTTAATACCAACCTTCCTTAGGAAGAAGTTTGGTTTGTTAATAAAATGAACCCGAAAGGGAGTAAATAAATAAAAGGTCACTAAATTTATTATTCTTTTGTTCTTTATTTATTTATTTGTATCTAACAACTAACTATTCATCACTTTTATATATTAGAATACCATTAAACCGATGTTGGAATTTATTCCACAAAATCGAGATGGAATTCAAAGGTACTTAATAATTATGTAATAGGTAATTGCTTCGATACCATTATACCAGCGTTAGAATTTATTCTAACAAAGCCAAGATGGGGAAAAGAAGGAATGACTTATTCACATGATTATTAAGAAAGTAAGTTGTAATTGGAATATTCTTGAAACAATTATATCGGCGTTGGAATTTATTCTAACAAATCCGAGATGGTGAACAAAGAATAAAACCGAGTTCTCTTACTTACAAAAGGAACATAACGAAAATGAGAGTATTAATCTTTCAACAAATTAACACTGCTGTCAGGACAATTTGTTGAGAGGAGAAAACTCCCAACTAAAATAAACATCGAATAATGCTTTCAACAAGCATATTAAATTTGGGTTATTCTTTAACATCTTGCTCTATCGAAAGAATCAAGAACCAAAAGTTGTTTTGTGAAAAACAACTTGATTAATCAATTAAGTCTGCATATAATCGATTTAGTACACTCTCTGTTAATTGATTAAGTTTGCTTGTAATCGATTAAATTTGCTTTGTTTTAATTGGTTAACTTTTACTTTGATCGATTAAAATCAGTTCTATCTGAGAATATCTTTTGCATTTCCATTCGTGTTCATTAGTAATTTGTACCACCTATTCACCCCCTATAGGTGAAGATAAAGCCCTTTTTAACCAACAATATGTTAGTTTGTAAACGGAAAATTGATTACATTAGATAAGGAGTTATTTCTGGAAGTTGGAGGCTGAACTAGTGATGGCTCCCCTCTAGGTGATTACAACAACGAGTTGTTGAACTTGTATGATTCAACCAAAATGTATAAGTCATGCCTAAGAGTACCATACTACAATGTGCAATATGAATTGACCAAAGATTGGATCCATGATTGTTGAGAACATGCTTCTCCATTACTTGATACTTATTTGTTGGTTCAGAGAAACACCAACCATGATGGACCGATGGGTAATGATTTGAAACTCGTCTATGAAAGAAGGAATAAGGGTGTATTGGCCGTCTGAGATTTTGAATGTGATATATGACATTGCATCTTCTTCATCTAGATCGCTGGCCTATGGGATTTTCATATAACATTTCATTGAACATGATGACATTGACATAAGTAATGAGGACTTAATTATTGTGAATCCCAGGGAGCATCTCATTGATGATAGTCTAATCCACTAGATGAGTATCTATAAATATAATGGAGTGTGGATGTATCAGGAGGATCATCAAACTATAGTTGAGATTTCAGACGAGGATGCTATTCCAACTGAGCCAAATCCAAGCACTGCAACTAGACAGGGATCCCACTATGTCTCAAGCACCATCTTTTGATTTGGCTCATTTGGACGCTATGGATCAACACCTCAATAAGCATATTGATAATGGAATACAATCCATGAAGAATAGGATGCAACCCATGGAGGAAATGCTCATGGTAGAGTTGCATAGACAAAAATTGGAAACTCAGACTCGCTTAGGACAACTTAGCTTTATGTTCAACATCTTTAGCGGCTTCTTCCAACCACCTCCTAGTAGTTAGTCTAGTTAGGGTAACCATTAGTAGTAGTCTAGGGTGTGTCATTGTTGATTTTAATTGTATTCTTATGACTATATATTTGGTTGATTTTCTATTTTCTTTGGAGTTGGCATATGTGTATATTAACTTGTGTTGACTATTTTGTGTTTGAAATGGATATGTGATGTGAACCCTTGGTGAAAAGGCTCTTGAACGATCTATCTTGGTTGGTGCTTGGCCTAAGCTCACGGTTGAGTAGAGCTTTTGAGAGTAAGCAGCGGAAATATATTGAAATTGGATAAAAGAAGATGGAAAAGATTTGAGGTGAAGGCGCCACAACACTTGAGGTGTTGATAAGCCAAAGTGATGATCGCCACAAGAACTTGGTTCTTGGTAAGAACTTCTAATCTTGGTTCAGCCAAGAAGGTTTGGAGAATACTCTCACAAGGATATAATCCTTTTTTATTCATGAAGAATTCAACTTAACTTAACTTGTTTATTCCATTGCAAAAGACTTACATTTATAGGCAAGCCACTAGGCTACCACGGTTTGCAACTAAGACTAATGCATGGTAACTTTACATTGGATTCCATAAACAAAATGAATCTACTCCTAAACTAGACTATATTCGAATGTAAAGAAATGAGCACATGTGATTCGTGTGCTTTATTACAATTGAAAGACAAACTTAATGACTTAGGTCTAGGATGCCTTGATTGCCATAGTTGGGTAGTGATGAGCATGATATTCCATTCCTCCTTAAGTGTGCGGCTCAACAATTAAGTCATATAATCAATGAGACTTGAAGACTCCTTATTGCTCACGACTAAGCTTTGATGAGCCTCATTGGATTCTTCTAATTTGGCACATGGCAATTGTTGTAGTTAAGACTCCTTAATGCTCCTCGGGTACACTTGGACTTGGCATAGGATCCCTTTGCTAAGGAATGAAATTCCCTCGGCTAAGTGTTGATTAAGGATGCACTAAATAGCATAGAATGACGTTGGTGCAATATGGTAGGCTGCCAACGGCTAGAACATGTGCATAATGCACCATTAAGGTCTCAAACGGCCATATGCTAATTTCACACGAGCATCTTTGCTCCAACAGCTCTAAAATTAACTTAGGATCCCTTTGGATGAAATGTGCTCAGGTGGATTTAGCTCCAACGGTCTAGACAAGGTGTTTAAGCCTCATAAATGCTCCACTAAGCTCCTCCACGGTCATATTTTGGTTCCGTTCGAGCAATCTCCCTCCAAAGGCTACAATAGTCTTTACTTACCTGTCAAATAATATTAGACTAAGTTAGAATGAGTTTGGTTCACGAAAATTATAAGTTGGTCCAAACATTAAAGTGCCGGTTACACTTTTAGGCTTGACTTAATCATCCACGAGTCATTTTTCATTCTCGTCAATTTTTATGGGAAGATTTATGATAAACACACTTGAATTAAATTAACTAAGTGTTGGACAAAAGTTAGCCCACTCATTTATTATAAAAAAATAAATTTGCTCAATACTAACTAAATTGGCTAGGCCTAACTCGGTCAGGCTACGCCCAGTGCCTGGTGCGACACGCTAGGCGCATGCGCCTCGGTCAGATCTCCTGGCCAGGCCAGTTTTGCCCAGCGCCTGGTGCAACGCTGGGTGCACCTGAGACCCCAACTCGGTCAGAGTTGTCTCGGTTAGGATTCACGGCTGATGCGTCTGGCTCCATGTCAGGGCCATTTTTGGCGCCTAGGTCAGACCCGTGGCCTGCTTCATCCGCATGGCCTGGTCCATCCTTGGCTCGGTCAGAACCATGGACTAAGATGCTAGTGAGAACCTTTAGACCCCCTTGAGCTATCTTTGGCTCACCATCATGGATCAATATTATGAGTTCTCCAAGGGCATTTTGAGCCCTTTTTGCTCTAGCCCTAGTCCTCGGACCACTTATGCCTTCAAGGCCATCAATATCGAGGTTAGGCTCTTTGGGGTTCACATCAATATGCATCAAAGTTTCTTTTATTCCAACCTCTTAGAAATGTTTTAAATTATGGTCGAAATTGTAATATATTTCTGGTAGAAAATTGTTTTCACAATGTCGTTATTCAGAGTCCTATAATTGCAATATAGGAAGACATCTTTGCTCTCATAAAGTGTGTAACTCCATATGCTATCAGTTATGATTGGCTGAAAAACTACATTTATGTTCAAAGTTTAATAATAAAGTATTTTTCTTACCAATCAATAGCTGAAGACCCATAGAGTGATACAATTTTTGGGACAAAAGATGTGCTCCCCTATAATATTATAGTCACAATTATGATTGCAAAGTACATTTTAAAACAATATTTTTTATCTCCCCTAAATTAATTAGATCAAATTATATAGATGATACTTGTCCGATATATATGATTTGCCTAATTGTGTATTCGTCCACCATAAAACATTGATCATGGAAAGCAAGTAGTGTTTGGAAAGTTTGAGATTTATAATCTACTAATATTGAATGTTACCCGCAGCATTGTTTATATGTTTTGTTCTCATCTTCACACTGAAAACTTTCAAGTGCACTTATTTTTTTTAGTTCCAGTTCTTGGTATTATCTTTTCCAATGTTAGTACTATTAAATAAAAAATGCTACTTACTTATTATTTCTTCCGTCGCATATTAAATGTCACTTTAGTTATTTTTCACCATTTTAATATGAATTTGTTTTTACCAATTGCGGTGTGTGAGTTCTATATAATGTTACTGTATCATCTACTATTTATTTTTAATCATTGTTGACTCTTAAAAAAGTAATCTAAATTAATGGTAGATTATATAATGATTATGTATAAATCTTTACACTAATAGTACATATATATTATACTCTTTTAATATTATTTCTTACTTGAGGAAATATGAATCATTAACATTTTTCATGTTTTCCACCTACATTAATTAACCTCACTATTTATCTTGAAATTGGAAATGTTATTCATAATTTCAATAGGCATTATTTTGGATATTCTAGTGTCAATGATTACTTTGAATTTTAATTCACCTCCAATGATCATGTTAACCTAGAAAAACTCCTTTTATTCCTAATATTGAAAAGATTGGTCTTTCAACTGTAATTCATTTGGGAGTCGACTACTTGTTGAGGAATAATATATACTAATAATTTGAAATAAATTCAAATTATTAGACTATTGTGATGAACGAGGCATTGGTCTAGTGGTGTAAGGTCTCACTGGATCCTCAAAGTCAATAGTTTGATTTTTGGGAGTGACACTGGTTGGGAGGGATAGGCACGAACCCTGAAAGGAATTAGTTCATTGCCCAAAAAGGTGAAGGGATACATTTAGTACAAAAAAACAAGACTAGTAAAAAAATAAAGACTGGCATTAGTAAAATAATTAATGTTTTTGGACATAATGATCACTGGATCCATTTGTCTCTTGGATACACTTGTCATTGAATACATGTAACACTAAATTATTTAAAGTAGTTTGTTCCATTATATAATTAAAAAGGAAAACATGACCACATTCTTAATGTTTCCTCATTTATTAAATTGATAGACAAAATAAAAATGAAAAATATTAAAATGGGGAGGGGAGTTAATAATTAAGAATTCTAAAGAGAAAAAAATTAAATTTTGATGCATGAAAGTTTGAATTGTAAAATAAAATATCTCAAAATTTGAAGTTATGCACTTAGTGCCATGTAGGTAGTATGGAGAAACCAAAGGAGATTCATTGGAAAATGGATTCTCTCGAATACTAGAAAAAGATTTCTATTTTCGATTTTACTTTTAAGGATAAAAATAACATTTCACTTTAAATAGAAAGATATAAGCATCATTGTATTTTTTTATTAGATTTTTTATAGCACTTCCCTCTCCACTAGAGATGATATTGTCTCGATTGATTGGGACACAAGATCCCTCTCACCTTTTATATAACAAGTTTATATGATATATGATGCATCCTTGAATAATTTTCATTATACTTTATGGGAATTACAATGAGCTCTTTTGTTTACCTATATTTCTGACATTTTATACTTTACATAATGTAGTTGGAGAGGCAAACTCTCAAATATGAGGTAATTTTATCATGGTAAAATAACATAAAATTATAGTTGTTAAAAAGATTTTTTGCCATGTGTTGCAATCCCCATCTAGTACTTGTCTCTCTAGTACTAGAGAGGATCTCCATCCATATAGTTGGTAAACGTTAATCTCATTTCAGATGAGCCTAAGATTAAATATTGATTTCGAAGTAAGAATCAAGTTGATATGTAATTTATTAGCGTAATTTAATATGTTTTCGTTGAGTGGTAAGGCTTACCCTTATTGTGATAAGCCTTAATGATCCAATTACTTACCTAAATTTTTTCATTAACATACACACAAGGTAGTTGAAGAATTTATTGGATAAAATAACATTGAGAAAGAACTTAGTTCATTTTAGCATTCTGGAAAGGACAACAATCATTTATTGAAATAATTATTGCACCCACTGAAATAGTAAATATTATTATACCCACATTTTGATGTTGTTTCACCCCAATTTTTTGATGCACGACCTCTTAGAGTTGCCACTACAGGTTGGTGTACTGCCGAAACTTGTAAATTAATTTTAAGTCAGGCTTGGGATCGTGGAAAGATTGATTTTGAGGTTGTCAAACACGAGGTCCTCGAAAGTATAATTTGAGGTTGTCAAGCATGGGTCACTCAAAATTATAATTTAAAAACGCCAGGCACAGGCCTAGAAAGATTGACTTCGATACCGTCAAGCACGGGGTCCTCGAGAGTATAATTTGAGGTCGCCAAGCATGGAGCCTCAAAATTATAACGAGGCCTATGATGATTGACTTCAAGGTTGTCAAACACTAGATCATCGAGAGTATAATTTAAGGTCGTCAAATACGAGACCTTCAAAGTTATAATTTTGCTATTTTATTTGGGTGAATAAAGTAATGGTATGATTGCTTCCGATATGTAGAGCATGAAATTCATATTCATGATATCAGGTCTATCTTGCCATCGGGCACATGATATATACGAGAATAAATGCACCTAAATAAATTGATCTAATTAACGTAGGGAAGATAACAAGTTATGCATCTTTTAATTATAAAATTAATTATCTCTAAATTCCAAGTTATGCACTTATTGCTACCTTTGCAGAATGGTCGGACAAGGGAGAATTATTGGAATAAGGATTCTATTTGGAACGGAAGAGGGGAGTTCTATTTTTGCTTTTACTTTTAGGGGGGAAATGGCATCTCACTTTAAAAAGAAAAATATAAGTGACATTCCATTTTTATACGAGTAACAAATAGAAATTTATAAAAATGACAAACTAGTAAGATACTCAAATATTATTTAATTGAAATATTATTACATCAAGATTTGGAACAAGCTAAATTACATAATATTTTATTTTATCATAATACCTTTCCATGTGAGTTAAGTGATTGAAAAGCAAGATGTGGTTCCTCTTGAGTAGTAGGGTTAGAAATGAGAAGCCTCTTCCTCTCTTGAAGTTCATGTTGTTTTTTGTCATTCCATGGGTAGCATATCTTAGTCTCGGTTTCTTTAATTAACCTACATGGCCCTTTCGGAAAAACAACCCATTCGCAACTTGTACATTTATCTCTCATTTGAATAAAAATATCAAAATAGTGAGATTCTTGATGCCATATAAAGTCGCAAAACCATAGCGTACGATTTAAAATGATATCAAGCGTAAACCCAAAGGTGTACCTTTGATCAGGAGCCAAAGAATGATACCCATCATCACGAACCCTATCCTTGCAGCGAAAGACCAAATCAAAATATTGAAGTTTATTTTTTATTCCAATATTTGCTCTTGGAAGAATACCTGACTCCACACCATTCATCATTTGCAATGTAACAAATATTATTACTATCATAAACCATGATAATTTAATATTGTTCACTAAAGTATTCATGATATGATGAATGATACTAGTAATTGATAATTACAATAACTATTGGAATGATGTTAACTAGAGACATGTGTCTTCTTATATATACAAGACTTGAGGGAGAGGGTCACTTAAAACATATCAAGTTTCCCAATCACATTCACATCCTTCCTCATGACGCTATTGACATAGCATTAAGTGCATACCATAAAATTTTAATACTTTTAACATACCATTCAATGTTTTTTTACTTTTGCATTAATTTGACATATAAATTATATTTTGCATTCATTATTTTTGTGATAAAAAACCAAACCAGACATCATACCAGAAGAGATCTTATATCAGGTTTAACCGATTAAACTATCTCGTCGGACTATATGATGTCATATATAATTATTAATTATGCATAATTATATTGTAGTTGTATCTCTTATATTTTTGGAACGGCAAAACATTAGAGCAATGATCCATTTTTTAAAGAATAAGTGAATCGTTCGGTTTGATTCTTAGGTTATTTTAGATTAACCAGACTTTCACGGTTGGACCAGAAATTTACCAATTCAAAGTGGTATAACCCCTCATTCATTTAAGACTGTGAACTAAGATCGTTAAAAAAACTGATTAGGAATCTGATCGCTTGGCCTGGTCCTCATAATAATGGATTAGGGAGTTCTAAATTGTAAAATAGTGATTATTACTATTACACCCTTTTCACTTTTGTTCAAAATTCAATTAATTAGACGTGCTACCATTAGCAATTTGGGTCAAGCCCATGGGCCCGCCCACACTTATTTAGCGGGAAGGGCATGAGAAATGTTCTCATCTGTCCTAAAGTGGCCATTCAACATGGCTTAGACATTTCAAAGATGACATTATTACATAAATTATTGAAAATCAATTATGTTTGTGTGTGTATATATATCTGTGTGTGAGAGAAAAGGGATCCGTTTACACCCAAGTTAAGTTACACTTGTTACACTCAATTTCAATCATTGATTTTCTTAAATCCAAAGAACCAAATAGGTTAAACTTAAATAAGATTATAATTTTTCTCTCTCATCACTTATTTCACTCACCCATTTGATCTGTTGGATTTAAGAAAATCAATGGATGCGATTGAGTATAACAAGTGTAATATAACTTGGGTGTAAACAAATCTCTCCTCTCTCTATATATATATATTGTGAAATTTGAGAAAGTGCTTTCCATTTGTTATGTACGCATTTGTCTATCAAATGTGAGGAAATAGTGTCATTTCCTTATTATATATGCATTTGTATTTTGTATATTATATATCCATATATATTGTTCCATTTCTATTTTATATGCAAATTATGTACTAGGCATATTTTGTATTATGTATAAATGCATTTACATTTATATGTAATGTTTATTGTGATAAATACATTTATATATATATATATATATATATATATATATTTGTATGCAAATTATAAAATATTTATTTTGTAAGCAAATTATGTACAAAGACTCGAGGGAGAGGGCCAACTGAAACATATCAAGTTCCCTAATCATATTCACATCCTTCCTCATTACACTATTGACATAACATTAAGTGCATGCCTTGAAAGTTTAATACTTTTAACATACCATTTAATGTTTCCTTATTTTTGCATTAAATTGAATTATAAATTATATTATGCATTCATTATTATCGTGATAAAAAAGACATCCTATATCATGTTTAATCGATTAAATTAACTCGTCAAACTGTATGATGTCATACATTATTATTAATTACGTGTAAATATATATTTATATATAATTAGTACTTATGCATAATTATATTGTAGTTGTATCTCTCATTTTTTTGGAACGGAATAAAAAAGACATTAGAGTAATGATCCATTTTAAAAAAAATAAGTGAACCATTCGGTTCGATTCTCAAGTTATTTTAGATTAACCAGACTTTCATGGTTGGACCAGAAATTTAGTAATTCATAGTGATTTAACCCCTCATTCATTTAAGACTATGAACCAAGATCATTTAAAAGTCTATTTTGGGATCTGACCGCTTCATGTTGTTCGGTCCTCATAATAATGGATTAGGGAGTTCTAAATTGTAAAATAATAATTATCATTACACCCTAATCACTTTTCTTCAATATTCAATCAATTAGATGTGAATATCATTGTCAATTTGGGAAAAACACATCCCCCCAAACTTATTTAGTGGGAAGGGCATGAGAAATGTGCTCATCCGTCCTAAAATGGCCCCCCATGATGCCTAAGACATTTCAAATCGGAAATGCAGACGACAAGTAGATATTATTACATAAAGTATTGAACATCATTTGTGTGTGTATATATATAGATTGTGAAATGTGAGAAAGTGCTTTCCATTTGTTATGTATGCATTTGTATATCAAATGTCAAAATATAATTCCATTTTCTTATCATATATATGCATTTGTATTTTGTATATTATATATCCATATATATTGTTCCATTTGTATTTTATATGCAGATTATGTACTATGCATATTTTGTATTATATATGTATATATATTTATATTTTATTTGTAATCTTCCATTTATATATAATGTTTATTGTGATAAATACATTTATATATTTGTATGCAAATTATATAATATTTATTTTGTATGCAAATTATATACAAGACTCGAAGGAGATAGTCAGTTGAAACATATCTAGTTTCCCAATAATATTCACATCCTTCCTCATTAAGCTATTGACATAGCATTAAGTGCATGCCTTGAAGATTTAATTAATACTTTCAACATACCATTTAATGTTGGACCATAAATTTATGAGTTCACAGTGATATAATCTCTCATTCATTTAAGGCTGTGAACCAATATTGTTTAAAAGTTTGATTAGGGATCTGACCACTGGATGTGGTCCAGTCTTCATAATAACAAATTAGGAAGTTCTAAATTGTAAAATAGTAATTATTATTATTAATACACTCTTTTCACTTTTGTTCAAAATTCAATTAATTAGATGTGACTACCATTGGCAATTTAGGCCAAGGACATGCCCCCCATGCATTTATTTAGTGAGAAGGGCATGAGAAATGTGTTTATCCATACTAAAATGGTCGTTCAACATTGCTCTAATATTTCAAACAGGTAATGCAGATGGAATGTTGACATTATTACATAAGATATTAAACATCAACTGTGTATATATATATATTTATATATATATTGTGAAATTTGAGAAAGTATTTTCCATTTGTTATGTATGCATTTGCATATCAAATGTGAGAAAATAGTGTCATTTTATTATTATATATATGCATTTGTTATGTATATTTTTTTATACTATATATTTTATATTCTATATGCCAATTATGTATTATGAATATTTTGTATTATGTATATGCATTTATATTCTATAAGTAATGTTCCATTTGTATGTAATGTTTATTGTGGTAAATATGTTATATATTTTTATGCAAATTATATAATGTTTGTTTTGTATGCAAATTATATACAAGACTCGAGGGAGAGGGCCAATTGAAACATATCTAGTTCCCTAATCATATTCACATCCTTCTTCATTATGCTATCGACATAGCATTAAGTGCATGTCTTGAAACTTTAATACTTTTAACATATCATTCAACGTTCCTTATTTTTGCATTAATTTGAATTGTAAATTATATTTTGCACATTCATTATTATTGTGATAGAAACCCAACCTAGACATCATACCATAAGAGATCATACACCAGATATAACCGATTAAACTATCTCGTCGGATTGTATGATGTCATATATGATTATTAATAATGTGTAAATATATAATTATATATAATTAGTAATTATGTATTATTATATTACAGTTGTATCTCTCATTTTTTTGGAACGGAATAACATAAAACATTAGAGCAATGATCCCCTTCTTAAAGAATAAGTGAACCGTTCGGTTCGATTCCCCAATTATTTTAGATTAACTAGACTTTCCCGGTTGGACAAAAATTTACCAGTTCATAGTGGTGTAACCCCTCATTCATTTAAGGCTATAAACAAAGATCTTTTAAATGTCTAATTAGGGATCTGAGTGCTTGATGTGGTCATGTCCTCATAATAATGGATTAGGGATTTCTAAATTGTAAAATAGTAAATATTATTATTACACTCTTTCTACTTTTGTACAAAATTCAATTAATTGGATGTGATTATCATTGACAATTTCGGTCAAGCCCATGAGGACCGCCCACACTTATTTAGAGGGAAAGGTATGAGAAATGTGCTCATCCGTCCTAAAATAACTACCCAACATGCCTCAAACATTTCAAATGGGCAATACAGATGACAAGTGGGCATTACACTACAATAAAATAGGTAATTAGCCACGGTTAAAACCGCAGCTAATGTGTACAAAAACCGCAGCTAGCTTTAGTGGCCATAGTTATTGTTTCTCGGGCAAGGAATGGTATTGCTAAATATTAGCCACAGTCAATACGTGATACTGCTACGCTTCAACAAAATGTGGTAACATTTAGTTTGCCATGATCTGTTTTACTTAGCAACGGTCCTGACCGTGGCTAAGTTGTGGATTTTACAACACCACAACTGTGGCTAAGTTGTGGATTTTGCATGGAAATCAACCTTGTTGGGCGAGGATTGATTGCGAACCCAATAATGATGGGGTTCAGCCAAATAAGAGATAGAGAAATCCGCAAGACAAGCTCAACTTATAAAAGGTGAAACACGATCCAAAGAACAAATATAAAAAATCAATATTGTTATAAACTAAGAGTGTGGAATATCTTGAGTGAAAGTGGGGGTGCAATGGTCATCAATCTTTTTACAAAGATTTTGAGTAAAGTAAATTTAAAACATATAACCATATATGCATAATCAATTAATCATCTCTAATATTTCTCAATGAGGTGTTGCCCACATGAACAAGTAACGTTACTAATGATAGGTTACATTCAAATTAGACAGATTAAGAAATGTTCTATTGCACAAGAGAACTATTCAATGTCAATCAATCCATTAATTTGTATTCACTTAAATATTTGAAACCATTGAAGATTGTAAGAAAAAATCGCAAATTCCACAACCAAAAATTGCATGTATCCTTTGGTAAATGAGATCTCTCCATCCCTTCTCAGTGTTTTCCACTACAGTGGCATTTCCATACATGCATTCAGAATCCAATAGAAACAGAAGCAAACATATTAGTAGATTTGCAGAAATTGACAGCAGAAGGAAGATTCAATAAAACTAATAAAGAACATAAAAAATAGTCACCTATGTTCTTTTAGCACATCACTATGTGTCAGCTTGACAATTTTAACTCCTGGTTCAGGCCCTTCGAACACAAGCCTCACCTGCAAAATTGATATTAAGCATTAAACATAGCCCCATCATTCACACACATTCAACATTAACAATTACTAAAACACGAAAATACAAAACCACATTTCATTCTTACAATCTTCAACGGATTCAAATATTTAAATGAATAAAAATTAATGGGAGTTAATCACATTAACTCAACTAGGTTATCCAATTTCATAGAGGCACTAGACATAAACATGAACAAAACATCTGATAAATGTTCTTATATGTTTTGGTATACCAAAATCTGCCAATTTTATCCCACCATTGGGATCCTCCAATATGTTACCTCCCTTAATGTCTCTGTTCATAATCTAGTAGTTAGACCATGAGAAATTGTTTCATAACTGATAACATAGTTTGAAGTAAAGATGCTAATTGAAACAAATTTTATAAGAATAGTTTGGTCAATTATTTCGTAAAATGATTCATAAGTTGTTAAACTTCTTTACACCCTTAATTATGCGTAACAACCAGGCTCACCTGTGAACTGTGTTTTTAGCATGAAAATATGCTAGTCCAAATAAAATTTGCCGAGTATAATTACGAACAACAATTTCGCTAAATTCGCTATATTACTGATCAGTTTATAAATTGATCCACCAGAGACATACTCCAAGTATATATAAATCTTGTCATCTAATATGCAAACTTACTCTTCGAGCTTAGCTTGCCCCAATCCTTGTCAAAATTGTAGCTTGCAAATTAAATGCTTCAGAGTATATAAAGTATATCTAGACGAAATCTTAGGGGTATAAATAAATTGTTGTTTAATGTAACTTCGGGGACTTCTAAGTAAGAAATTACATTTGCTCAATATTATAAATAAATGACTGAAAATGCATGCACATATAGAAGTTTGAAGATATAAGCTTAAATAATATTGACATTAAAAAAATATTGTTTACTAAAGTCATTGAACATAATAAGATCACCCACTACCTGCCACTGCGGTAGTAACCAAAGCCACTAAACATAATTTTTTTATATACATAATCATAATAAAAAAATTTGCAATGCTAACTCGTATATGGTAGGAGCTATAGTTTATAACATAATCATACATTATATACTACTCCAAGAAACATTTTCCCTGGGTATTAGTATCATTTAATTTCTTAGGAATCTTTTGTTGTTTTCTGGCAAAGTACAAAAGTTAGACAATAATGAAAAGTCTGGCCAAACATGTATAAAGTATCAAACATGTTTCACACAACTATATCAGGGGTGCTATGGTTCTCCTTTGCTTTCACATTCTTTGATGCCCGTCTATGCATTAAATATCCTTGGTTTAAATATCCTTTATTTATATACCCTTTACAAATCATAGAGAAATGTCTACTGAGTTAAAGTTACTCAACCTTAAAATTCATATTTAATATTACATATGAGTATATCTAGACAAAATCAGTTTATAGATTGCTGAAGCAGTTTACAAGAAAAATGGCAACAAGTAAAATGTTTTGATAATTTGGACTTCACAAAAGAAAAGTGAAACATATAAAACGGAATGTAAGAATTTTGTTTCACCTAATCATCAAACTTACTTGTTCAAGTTGTTGAACACTTTCCATTGACTTAGGATCATGGTAAAAAAGAGGTACCTCCTTCATTGCACACAACTCGCCACTTTGACTATGGATTAGAAGATGAAGTAAATCAAGCTTAAAAAATGGGAAGAACTTAATGCAAGAGAAATAATGGATAATTAACACACACAAAAATCAGAACAAAGATGAATATCACTCTTAGAATCAGAGCTAGTTTTGAGATTAACAAATAAGGGTGAAGCAAAATCCAAACATATGCATATACATATACAATGTGCTTGGTTCAGAATTTCAAAATCATGGATATTGAAATCGTGCTATCAATAATATAGTGATCATTGGTATAATGATGTATGTGTATGAATTATGTGTTCATTGCAGCCACTTGATACATACATATTAAAACCAAGATATACGAGTCCAAATGTTCCCCTTCTAAGCAACTTTACGTTTTTCCAATGTAAACTCGGGCTTGTTTGTACTTGGCCATACTTTTTATAGAAGTCTCATGTATTTGACTGTAGTTTTTAAAATATACTGATAAAATTGGTATTGGTCATACTTGATAGGCTTAGTTTTGGAATTGGAATTATTTTGTTGATAACAGCCACAAGCATGAACAAAAGGCATTGGAAATACCTAATGTGCACATTGGGAAAATTGCCAACATGAATATATAAGTTTTCACATTAACTATAACATTAATAATCCAAATCATATAAAGGCAAAAGCTGTATCTTTAAGATATTGCAGATAACCAGAATGTAATTAAAACCCATTTACGTTCCTTCATCCAAAAAAGGAGAAAGAAGAAGGAAAGAGAGGAAAAAGGGGTCTCTGTATAAACCGCACAAAAAAGTTTCAGCAGATTTTCTAAGTTTAGAAATATCCAAAACATCAACAACAACAAAAACAACCTTAATTCAGATCAAGAAAAATTCGTACACAAAAATAAAAAATACATAAAAGAGAGCAAATCTAGGGCTAGTTTACTAGGATGACAAACAACATGAAGGACCATACCATTTCCATCACTGTGAAAAACAGTGTTGAAAAATCTCAAAAGCTGAAACATTATCAATTTCCTCTCTCAACACCAGCTTTGCTATAAAAGCTGAAATACACACACGCGATACAATAATTACAATGCTAACTACCAAACTAAACATTATACAGTTATTTATGTGACACAATAAAATAATTACAATGCTAACTACCAAACTAAACATTATACAGTTATTTATGTGACACAATAAAATAATTACAATGCTAACTACCAAACTAAACATTATATAATTATTTATGTGAAGAATTAGAAAATGATGAAAGTGTGTTACGAGAAGGAGGATAGATTCTAGCAGTTTCAAACCAAAGTTCAGTTTGACGAGTCTGGGAAGAAGTTTCTTGAACACAAAAATCGAAGAACTGATCTGCATCAAAAATTGCAGTAAAAAATATATTGAACTAATGCTTCAAGATTTAACAAATAAAATCTCAAAGTTCATGTAAAGTTGATGGTGAAGTTGATGGATTCTATGAAATACAAAATGATCCTAACCTAGTTAATGCAACAACGCTGAACGTTGAACAGTGGCGACATTGAACAGTGGCGACAACGCTCAACGATGATTGCTTGTGAGAATAAAAACGACATATGAGGCTTAGAAGAAAAATGAAAAGGTGATCTCGAATCTGTTAGGAAGAAACATGATCTCAAATCAGTTTGGAGAAGAATGAGAAATGGAAAGGGACGAGAAGAATGAGAAAGGTAAAGTGAGAAAGGGAAAGTGGGAGCCACTGTACATATCTAATTAAATAATTTATTTACAATTTAACCACACTTCCTACATATGTCCCTAATTAAGTGTGCTTATTCCACCTTTTTCTAGTAGTGTTATTATATAATGTACTGAACATCAATTGTGTGTGTATATATATTGTAAAATGTGAGAAAGTGCTTTCTATTTGTTATGGACGCATTTTAATATTAAATGTAAGAAAATAGTGTCATTTTTTATATTATATATATGCATTTGTATTTTGTATATTATATATCCACATATATTTTTCCATTTATATTATATATGCAAAGTATGTACTATGGATATTTTGTATTATGTATATGCATTTATATTTTATATGTAATGTTCCATTTGAATGTAATGTTTATTGTGATATATACATTTATATATTTGTATGCAAATTATATAGTGTTTGTTTTGTATGGACAATGTATATGAATTTACACACACACATATATATATATATATATATATATATATATAAACATGTGTTGTGTATGTTTAGGATAGACAGTACATGATATTTTATGCCCTATTTAAAATGTGCATACTCATACCCGCCATAATTTAGATGGTATTACACGGATATGGCCAGAGCGACCTTAATTTTCATTGCTAGATATGACATGTGCATGCACTTGTTTTACGTTTTCATCCTTTCACCATAATAATTTTCTATCTCCCTTACTTAAAATATGATATTTTAGTATTTTTTTTTTACTTCCAGATATATTAGTTTTATAAAAATAAAATAATCAAATATATATTTTAATTATACTTATATTAATGATATCCAATTTTTTATCTTTAATATAATCCTCAAACTCTCATTAATTGATGATATTAGTGTTGGATTCAATGTATGCATATTGTGATATTTTAATAAAAATATATGAAATATTGATATCATTTAATAGTTTTGTAATTTCTTTGCATAACCATTAAACATAAATCTTTTACATTTGTGAAGTAGAGTCTTCTTGATCTTGATTAAATTTTAATGAAGACGTTAATATTAATAATAGAAGAAAAATGGTGGAGACTTTGAAGTATGGAAAGCACGAGTCTATAGATAAAATTTAATTTGATTTTTAGTTTAAAGTGTTATCTTTATAGTTATTTTAACTTTGATATCTCATAAAACTCTGGAAAAAAGTTTTACAAAGTTTAAAAAACATGAAAAAGAGTTATATGATTCTAAAAAGGAGTTTTTACAAAATCAATTAATGTGTTACTTGAAATAGAGTAACATCTTACCTCAATGGGATAAAGGGCATTAGCTAATTTTTGTAAAGGATAATCGATTACTCTATTGGAGTATGAAGTCCAGTAACCAATTGCGATGATAGAGTAACTAATTACTGCATGTGTGCTGAAAATGTTGTTTCGAATTTGAAACTCAACCAATGCATACCCAAACGGACTTGTATCTTCCCAAACGTCTTGTACTTCCTAGAGTGGAACTTTGAACCTTCAAATATTTATAAAGACAATCCTAAACATCTGAAAATAGACTACACTTTCACACAAGAACTTTACACACTTTGGAAACATTCTATCCAAGTTTTTCAAAAAATAAAGTCTTAAGAAATTTTCGTCACTTTCAAAGTTTCTAAAAAACCATCAGTAAAGTGTGATATTGAGTTAGAATGATATTGTAAAGGATTCATACATCAATTAGGTTGAGTCTAGTGATCCTAAACCTTATGAAAAGTCTTCTTCTATTTCTCAAAACTAAGATCACTATAGGGTTTTGGTGAATGTTTTAATTTGTAACAAGAAAGTGGTGCAATTTCTTGAACGAATTTGAGTGTTCTAAAGGAGAGTATTAGTGTAAGACTTGTAACAGAAACTCAAATTGATATAGTCAAATTCATTTAAATCAGACAATGAGACTAGACAAAACAGTCGGTTGAAGAAGGTGGACCAATTTAAAATTCGTGTGAATCTCTCTAACTTTCTCTCTTTACTTTTCTACATATTAATATTATTTATAATTTTTTTATGTCCTACATCATGTGTGCCTTTAAGATATTTTAATATCCTTTTCACGATAGTAAAATATGACTCTTTGGGATTTGATTAATAACTTGCACAAAGCAATACACTGAACATGATATCAAGTCTACTTGTAATAAGATAAAGAAGGAAACCAATCCTATCTCGATACTTAGAGATGTTAATAAATTTTATAGTCTCATCAAAATCTATGTATGTTCCAAAACCCATAGGAGTAGCGATAGGTTTTCAGTCATCCATTTCAAACCGTTTCAACAGATCCCTACAATATTTGGACTGACAAACAAAAATGCCATGCATGACTTGTTTAATTTATAGTCCAAGAAAGTAGTTCAACTTTCCTATCATGGACATCTCAAACTCTCATTACATCTTTTTACCAAACTCACTACACAAAAGTTCATTAGTAGAACCAAAAATGATATCATTTATTTTCAAATGCTCTACGTTGGCTATAACATCACTAATGGGATTTTCCAAGGAGGAATTAGGAAAGTCATCATCATCAATCATGGATTTTTCTTCCATAATTGGATTAGACTTGTAACACCTTAATTTGGATAATAATATACGAGCGGAACATATCCATAAACAAAGAATTCTACAGCATTAAACTTTCCTTGCAATATATATGAATAACACCCCAAATATAGGATGAAATAAAATATCATTAACTTAAATCCACATAATAAACTGGACTTCATATAAAGAGGATAAGGACATAATCTTAAAATACCCTCAAACAAATAAATGTCTACATAAAACGTACAAGATAAAATTAGTAAATAAAAATAAGCTATCATCTACAATAGTGGCTTGATTGCAATTCTTACATTCTAGTACTCAGTCATTTCTTAGAAGACCCTAGAAATGTCAAAAACCCAATCATAGTGAGATAAAAATCTCAGTAACACTATAATGACAAAACCTTTGAAAATATGACATTCCTAGCCGTAACAAGTACAGAAAATCTCCATAAGGAACAACAAAAGAGAAATAATAATACTTTCACTTAATTTTATATTCTAGCTCATTACACATAACTTAAATGTAAATAGGAGGAATATAAACTGAACACATCATAACACTTCAATCAATTTGCATATAGCATTAATCGCCTCAAACTCTCAGTCCATGATTAAAGGTTTGCACACAGCATGCCTGCTGGAGGTGCTTGCCCCTCACTCGGTGCCCCGAGTAAGTAGGAATGTCTCATCCCATTTCCGGAAATAAGTCCGTCTTCATGTGACAGAGAATTCGTTTACCTGGTCAATTGTCAATCAATGGATTCTAAGATCTCATCAATAATTAAACAATTGGATCATAGACCCCCTCAACAATCAATATTATCTATTCACAAGGGAGAAAAGAATATAGAATTAAGCACCAAGTCAAGACATTCTCATATTACTATATTATTGCACACACATTTGATATACATTATAATTTATATTGTACACTATTTTATGGAACAGAGTATTGCTTTTTGGTTATATGGCTATTTCATATAATTTCACAGTGAAATCATGCATTATAAATGCTTGTACCTAAATTATGAACACACCATTCAATTACTAATCAAATTCATAAGGCCATCAAAATCTTCATTGGTAGCAGGGGTTAAAACAATATATGGTACAAATATATTTTTCTTCTACACATTATAATATAAATCACAACATCCTATACAATCCAAAAGTCATAAACAATATGCCATTAATTCAAACTCAGTAGATAGTCAATCCCTGACAATTACTATTATGTCTATTCCATGTGTATTCCATATAAGTTGATAAAAGAACATAATACAATTAGAACAAGGATTCCCAATTCTCAATTTATGGAGTTTTAGGGTTTCTAGTGTTACCTGATAATGAGTTTATGTAGAAATCTTGTTCCTTCCCTTCCCTTCTCTTCCTAATTTTCTTTTCCTTCTCTGGTGGCTGCTAGGGTTTCCCTTTCTTCTTACTCTTATATATAAACTAATCTAATATCTTATTTACTAGTAAATAATAATTCTATCTATTTTATTCTCTTAATTGATTATTATTATATTATTCAAATCTTAAATATATTTTAAACTATTACACATTTATTTAACTAACACTAGGCACATAAAAAATCGTATAACAATCATTTCATAAAAGCTCAAAATCATACACACTAATTAACAATAACTCAATTTATTAATTATTATTTTGGGGTGTTACATTTCTCCTCTCCTTAAAGAAATTTTGTCCTCAAAATTTGAAGTTACCTGCTATTCAGAATAATTCTGGATACTTCAGTCGCATTTCCTCCTCAAGTTCCCAAGTAGCCTCTTCCGAAGTCAATCCTTCCCAAAGAACTTTTGCCAAAGGAATTGTCTTACTCCTTAGAGCTTTGGCACCATGATCAATAATCTGCAAGGGTTTGGAGTGATATGTCAAATCGTCTTTTAATTGTATTGATTCAACCTCAATGATGTGAGAAGAGTCAGGAACATACTTTCTAAGTTGAGAGACATGAAAGACATTATGGAGGTTTGACAAATATGGAGGCAAGGCTATTTGATAAGCAACAGTCCCAACTTTTTTGAGAATTTGGAAGGGGCCAAGAAAATGAGGATTTAGCTTTTTGACACAAATTGCTCTGCCTATCCCGGTGGTTGGGGAGACCCTAAGGAATACATGGTCTCCTTCCTGAAATTCTAGAGGTCTTCTTCTTTTATCAGCATAACTCTTTTGTCTACTTTGAGCAGCAAACATCCTTTCTCTAACCAACTTAATCTTTCCTATAGTCTCAGATACTAGATCTGGTCCTAAAAGGGCTTTCTCTCCTACCTCAAACCAACAAAGTGGGGACCTACACTTCCTTCCATAAAGGGCTTCATAGGGTGCCATCCCAATACTAGAATGGTAACTATTATTGTAGGAAAACTCTATCAAAGGTAAGTATTTATCCCTACTACCTCCCTCATCTAAAACACAAGCTCTAAGCATGTCTTCTAATGTTTGGATGGTTCTCTCAGTTTGACCATCAGTTTGGGGATGATAAGCAGTGCTAAGGTTTAACTTAGTTCCAAAAGCCTCCTGAAAGGCCTTCCAAAATCTAGAGGTAAATCTAGGATCTCTATCAGAAACAATGCTGAGGGGTACACCATGGAGTCTGACTATCTCCTGAATGTAGAGTTCTGCAAATTTTTCAAGTGAGAAAGTCGCTCTAATGGGTAGGAAATGTGATGTTTTGGTTAATCTATCCACGATCACCCAAATGGCATCATGTTTTGTTTGGGTTCGAGGAAAACCCATGACAAAGTCCATAGAAATATTATCCCACTTCCATTCAGATATTGCTAAAGGTTGAAGGAGACCTGCAGGCTTTTGGTGCTCTATCTTAACTTTTTGACAAGCTAGACAATTTGCTACAAACTTAGCAACATCCCTTTTTATACCAGGCCACCAATATCTATCCCTCAAGTCTTGGTACATCTTAGTGGCACCAAGATGCACAGTCAACATACCCTTATGCGCTTCCCCTAATATTTCCTCCCTTAGGCTCCCCTCCTTAGGAACACATAATCTGCCACGGAATAATATAAAACCTTATGGACTCTTATAAAATCCTGATTGATGTAGTTTTTCGTGAAGTCCAAGATCTAACTCTTGTGCCGACTTCAGCTTAGTCAAAAGGTCATTAGATATTTTCAATGTAGCTAGTCTCAAACTAAGAGCACCTAAGGTCACCTCAAGGTTCATATCTCTAAATTCTTCTACCAATGACAACTCATGAACCATCATATGAGACATATGTAAGGTCTTTCTACTCAAGGCATCTGCCACAATGTTTGCCTTCCCTGGGTGATATTTCAAATCAAAGTCATAATCTTTAAGAAATTCCATCCATCTCCTTTGCCTCATGTTTAATTCCTTTTGGTCAAATAAGTATTTAAGGCTCTTATGGTCACTAAACACCTCAAATTTCACTCCATACATATAATGTCTCCAAATCTTTAAGGAGAAAACTACAGCTGCAAGCTCCAAATCATGAGTACGACAATTTCTCTAGTGAGGTCCAAGTTTCCTAGAAGCATAAGCTATCACCTTTTTATTTTGCATAAGTACACATCCTAACCCATTTTTAGATGCGTCACTACAAACCTCAAAATCACCTAATGAGTCTGGAATCTCTAATATAGGAGTGCTGGTTAATCTTTTCTTAAGCTCGAAGAAACATTCTTCACATTCTTGGGTCCATACAAAAGGTACTCCCTTACGAGTTAAACTAGTCAAAGGCAACGCCAAAAGAGAGAACTTAGCAATGAATTTTCTGTAGTAACCGGCTAAACCCAGGAAGCTCCTAATCTCACTAACACTCTTGGGTTGTTCCCACTGTAACACTGCATCGATCATATTTGGGTCTACCGAAACACCCTCATGAGAAATTACATGTCCCAAAAATTTCACCTCACTTAACCAAAACTCACACTTTTCCGGCTTGGCAGATAACATTTTCTCTCTCAAAATCTGCAAGACTATCCTCATGTGTTCCTCGTGTTCCTGAAAGGTCCTAGAGTATATCAATATATCATCTATTAATACCACAAAAAACTTACCTAAGAAAGGCCTAAATATTCTATTCATGTAATCCATGAACTGGTTCATTGGTCAACCCAAAAGGCATCACACGTACTCATAGTGCCCATACCTAGTCCTAAAGGCAGTCGGAGGTATATCCTCATACTTAATCTTAATTTGATGATACCCTGACCTCAAATCAATTTTTGAGAACACGAAAGCTCCTCTCAATTGATCTAGCAAATCGTCTATCCTAGGAAGAGGATACCTATTTTTAATAGTTATCTTATTCAATTGTCTATAATCTATACACAATCTCATACTCCCATCCTTTTTCTTAACTAAGAGAACATGTGCTCCCCAAGGTGAAACGCTAGGTCTAATGAATTTTTGAGCTAATAACTTCTCGATTTGTCTCTTAAGTTCACTTAGCTCTAGAGGGGCCATCTTGTATGGTTCTATGGATATGGGACCAAATCCTAGAATTAAGTCTATTGAGAACTCTACTTCCCTATTGTAAGGTAGTAATTTCCTTAGGAATGACATCTGGAAACTCACTTGCTATTTTAGTAGACATTATATCAATGGGGACCTCAGAATCTAAGGAAGCTAAGAGAATGTATCCTTGGGATCCTTTAAGCAGGCAATTCGTGACTTGAGTGGCATTTAAAAACGTGTGAGAGTTTGGAAGCGATTGGGAATGCAAAGAAGGAAACTCAACCGTCTTAGTGGAACAATTCAGTACCACCTGGTTGGCAGAAAACTAGTCCATACCAAGAATAACATCAAGACCCTTTAAAGGCAAACATATTAAGTCAATAAAAAACATCCTATCAAAAATACAGTTTGGGCATTTCAAACAAGAATAAGAAGTTACAATGTTCCCTTTTGTAGGGGTCGAGACAGTTAAATAATAAGACAACTTAGTTACATGGATGTCTAACTCTTCCACACAACTTTGAGAAATGACGGAGTGTGAAGCTCCAGAATCGAATAATACAATTAAAAGTTTTTCCTTAATTAAGCACATACCTTGGATCAAATTATTTGACTCAGTAGCCTTCTCCTTACTAAGAGTGTAGACTCTCCATGTGGCTTGGGGTCTTTGGTTGGATTGATCCTTCGTCTTTAATTGTGGGTAGTCTCTTGCAATGTGTCCACTCTGAATGCAACGGTAGCATTTCCCTTGTCCAAAAAGGCAAGGTCTTCCTCCATGAATGTTTCCACATTTCGCACATATCTGATTATAAGGTTTAACTTTCCATTGAGGTTGTTTTCCTTTCCCAATACCAGGTCTAGGCTTGAAGTTCTTATTAAACCTTCCCCCATCATGTTTATTATTTCGTACTTTCCATTTGTCTTGTCTTTCTGTCTCCACTGCGTTTTGTGTTTGTTCTGCAATCATGCATTTGTTCACCAATGTAGAGTAGTCCCTGATTTCGAAAGCTCCCACTATGTTTCTGATGTTTGATTTCAATCCTTGTTCGAACTTCGTCACCTTCTATTCCTCGTCGGGATGGTTCACTAGGTAGCAGGAGAACTTTGAGAGTTCCTCAAACTTTGCTACATATTGACCCACGCTCATGTCTCCTTGCTTTAACTGTAAGAACTTGATTTCCTTCTCGTTCCTTACATTCTGGGGAAAATACTTTCCCAAGAATGTCGACCGAAATACCTCCCATGTGATAGCAGTCCCTAGTGAATCAAGTCTCCCCTGAGCACTTCTCCACCAATGTTCTGCCTCCCCCTTAAGCATAAACACCACAAAGTCAACCTTCTCTACGTCACTACATCCCATCACCTGGTAGATCTTCTCTACATCTTGAATCCACCCTTCAGCAGCCATCGGATCATACTCCCCTCTGAAAGATGGTGGAGCATGCTTCCTGAATTCAGCCAAACTTGCATATCCTTGATGGTTAACTCCTCCACTCACATTATTCTAGAGCTGAGCGAGGATCTGATTAGTAGCAGCGGTAGAAGCTGCTTGTCTACTAATGTGTTGGCTATTTGTTGGAAGGTAATCATTAAAGGATCATCAATGGACTGCTCATTATTTTGGTCACTCCTTGAACTCTCTAGTCCTGCAATAGTTCTGCATACAAAGCATAAAATATTGAGTTAGCTACTCTCAACATAATGTACTCAAGTATTTAGAATGTTTGGAAGCCCGAGACAAACAAGGGAACACAATAAGAATCTATCAAGTTTCTAATGTCCAGTTTAGAAGTGATAAGCTATTACTATAATCCGAGCTAAATCGAACGGCTCTGATACAAAAAATGTAACACCTTAATTTGGATAATAATATACGAGCGGAACATATCCATAAACAAAGAATTCTAGAGCATTAAACTTTCCCTGGAATATATATGAATAACACCCCAAATATAGGACGAAATAAAATATGATTAACTTAAATCCACATAAGAAACTGGACTTCATATAAAGAGGATAAGGACAAAGTCTTAAAATACTCTCAAACAAATAAATGTCTACATAAAACGTACAAGATAAAATTAGTAAATAAAAATAAGCTATCATCTACAATAGTGGCTTGATTGCAATTCTTACATTCTGGTACTCAGTCATTTCTTAGAAGACCCTAGAAATGTCCAAAACCCAAGCATAGTGAGATAAAAATCTCAGTAACACTATAATGACAAAACCTTTGAAAATATGACATTCCTAGCCATAACAAGTACAGAAAATCTCCATAAGGAACAACAAAAGAGAAATAATAATACTTTCACTTAATTTTATATTCTAGCTCATTACACATAACTTAAATGTAACTAGGAGGAATATAAACTGAACACATCATAACGCTTCAATCCATTTGCATATAGTATTAATCGCCTCAAACTCTCAGTCCATGATTAAAAGTTTGCACACAGCATACCTACTGGAGGTGCCTGCCCCGAGTATGTAGGAAGGTCTCATCCCATTTCCGGAAATAAGCCCGTCTTCATGCGACTGAAAATTCATTTACGTGGTCAATCAATGGATTCTAAGATCTCATCAATAATCAAACAATTGGATCATAGACCCCCTCAACAATCAATATTATCTATTCACAAGGGAGAAGAGAATATAGAATTAAGCACCAAGTCAAGACATTCTCATATTACTATATTATTGCACACACATTTGATATACATTATAATTTATATTGTACACTATTTTATGGAACAGAGTATTGCTTTTTGGTTATATGGCTATTTCATATAATTTCACAGTGAAATACGTGCATTATAAATGCTTGTACCTAAATTATGAACACACCATTCAATTACTAATCAAATTCATAAGGCCATTGAAATCGTCATTGGTATCAGGGGTTAAAACAATATATGGTACAAATATATTTTTCTTCTACACATTATAATAAAAATCACAACATCCTATACAATCCAAAAGTCGGAAACAATATGCCATTAATTCAAACTAAGCAGATAGTCAATCCCTGGCAATTACTATTGTGACTGTTCCGTGTTTATTCCATATAAGTTTAAAGGCAAGTTTAAAGGCATTAAACGCCTCATTCTTGTGTACCAAGAATCGAGTCCAAGTGTATCTTGAAAAGTTGTCTACTATCACAAGAGGATAGTAGTTACCACCGAAACTTTTGGTCCGAGAGGGCCCAAATAAGTTCATGTGTAGTAACTGCAATTGTCTATCAGAAGAAACCACATGCTTTGGTTTGAAAGAAGTTTTTGTTTGTTTGCCCTTTTGACAAGCACTAAATATTTTATCATTAACAAACTTTATATTGGGAAATCATTTAAAGCAATCATATAGATATTATTTATTCTCTTACCAATAAGTTTAGATTTTTTGGATACCTCACTATCGATGATGCATTTGTCGAGGTAGAATGCCACATGGAACTCTTTGTCATAAACCTGCCTTATACTGAGTAAGTTGTGCTTGTGTCCCTCAACATATAGAACTCCTTCTATTATAGTCGAAGGTGGTTTCCTGACTCTACCAACTCCAAGATTTCTTCCTTTATGTTGTCACCATATGTGATGTAGCCTTTGTCCCTTGGAGTAAGGACATAGAACTTTCCTTTGTCGCCCATCATATGTTTTGAGTAGTCGCTATCCAAGTACCATAAATCACTGACGGCTCCCAAATATTCCTACAAAATAGGTTAAGTAATATTAGGTACCCAATTCAGTTTGGGTCCTACAAGTATAAGTCAGCTTTGACAGTAAGTGCATATGGGTTGATGCTTTTGTATCCTGGTTCTAGATTTTAAAACATGATGAGTATGGATCTTTGTTTTTAAAAATTTATTTTTGTAGACACTTTCTTTTTCTTATATAAAGAAGGTTTATTTTCAAGATTAATACACTTTGGACAAGAAGAAGAAGGTTTATTTCGGAATGCGACAATCTCATTATTATTTTTAGAACATATTTTGGTTAGTTTGACATATTCACTATCCAATTCATTAAAATCATTTTGTAATTCAGAAAATGACAGCTTATCTAAAGGTTCAGTTTCACTTACCTCCTCCTCATCAGACTGATAAGACACCATTAGAGAGAGATGAACTTGCTCTTCATTTTCTTGTTCTAAAGTGGAACTTTAGTCATTATCCTCTCATGCAATGTAAGCCCGTCTACTGACCTCTTTTCAGGTTTTGCCATGAAATAATTCTTCTTTAGTGTAGGACAATCCATCTTCATGTGATTCTTTTCAGGTTTTGATCTAAAGTGAAAACTTCATTGCTCTTAGTGAATATTCTTAATTGTCCAGCCTTATCACATTTGTTTCTTTTTAGGAACTTGTTGAATTTATTTACCAGCATGCTCATATATTCCGTGTCCTCTATTTCTGAATCATCTTCCGATTATTCATACACCTCAGGTTTTTCTTGAAGAGATTCTTTCTCTTATTCTCTTGTTCTTCATGTTGTTGAAGTTGGCTTAATTCCAACTCGTGTTCATGCAACTTTCCAAAGAGAGTGGCTGATAGACTTCTCTTTTCAGAGATGGTTGGCACCTTGGATTGCCATTGGCTTGTAAGTAATCTTAGAACTTTCAATTTCAAGTCACTATTTGATAGTACATTACCAAATGCAATCAAATGATTTGTGAGATGAGTATATCTCTTTTGGGGATATAGTATTTTTTTCTCTAGGCTTCATGCAAAACATTTCATACTCCTGGGAGAGAGTATTAAGTCTAGACCTTTTCACCTCCTCAGTTCATTCATGAGTCATTTCTAGAGTATCCCACATCCCCTTAGCGGATTTGCAATTTGATACTCTAAAGAACTCGTCAATAACCAAGGCTGAAGTGAGAATGTTTTTGGCTTTGATATTGTATAGCACTTTATTTTTATCTTCATCATTCCAAGAGGCTTTTGGCTTAACTTCCGTTATATCCAGGTTCATAGGGTCCTTCCTCAATCGCATTCCACATATCCAGCTCTAGAGACTCTTTAGAGATTGTCATCCTAATTTTCCAGAAATCATAGCATTCTCCAACAATGCTTGGAGGGCGATTAATGTTGGAACCTTCTCCCAAAAATGATCTACAAGCCATCTTCGAAATATGATCGATTTGAGATTAAATTACCAAAATAAGCTATGGTGCCAATTTTACGTATAATATGGCAACTAAGAGGGGGGTGAATTAGTTGATGGGAGAAATGGTCGATTTTTCTGCTTAGATATAAAGTATTTGTGCTATGGAAAATAGTTGCAGAAATCAACCAAGTTAAAAACTAAAAGTAAGCACACGAAGAGAGTAGAAGAAGAAGAGTACACAAAGAATTTTTATACTATTTCACCTTCTTGTCCACCAAAGGTTACATCCAATACTCTTGCCACACAAGAGATTTTTCCATTAGATATTTTGAGTTGCAATTAAATTCTCTTCCGGAGACCCTTGTGCCTTACACACTCACAAAATATACCTTGGAAAACAACCTTTCCATGTTAACTCTTTTCCCCTTCTCAGCACATCCTTGTGATGACAAGTTTTACAACAAGATGAAGAATGAAATTAATAGTATGATTGCTTGTACAAGTATTTAACAATTTTCTATAACTTGCAATCCTTTTGCTCATAATATACGTAGTAAACGATGCTCTGATATGTTTGAAACTTTAGAACTTAGCACTTAAAGTAACTTCAGAAAAATCTGAAAGTTTAGAATTAAAGTTGCAAATGAGTGCAGAAATTGGTTTACTAAGTTGTGTAAACTTGTTAGGTTTTGTACAAAATAACAAATTGACAAAATGATTGGATTAGTGAATCCTTTTTCATTCATTCATTGACTGATAAATTACAGCAAGTGATTGAGACACCTATTTAAATAAAAGAAATTCTAATATTTTAAAATTATTTAAGAAGTTAGTGAAAAACGGAAGCATATTATATATTTGCATATAGTCTTATGGGGTATATTAGCTTTCCATATATTCTTCTCTCTAGGATTTAAATAGAGTTTATCCTTTGAAACTTATCATACATCTAAAGAAAACAAAGTTTAGTAGTTGTAAATTTAAAAAAAAAACAATTTTAAATAAAAACTTATTTTGTCTCTTTGTAAGCGATGTTCCTAATGTTAGATATATTTGGATTGACAGCACATTAACTGATCTATGATTTAATTAGTTCTGTTTATCTTATTAGTTATTAATTGGATCATTATTATCTTATCATTTGTAATAATTTTTGCATATATAGTGAATTACTTGGACGTGAAGTTTGATATGGTTAAGGGGACTTGGAATATGGGTTTTGGTGGTTGTATTTAGGTTTCTCTCATTTCCCCTTACTATTCACAAAATTTGTTTCTCCTTCGTCTTTTATCATGAGGTCTGAAGTCTTGCTACCTCATTGCCATTGAACTCCGAAGATCAGTTGCCTATCATATGATCAAAATGTGGGCTCTAGAAAGTATTGATCAAGATGGAAAGTTGCTTGTCTTCCTCTAGGAAAGGTAAGACTTGAGAGACAACCCTTCTCCATCTTTGAGCATATTCTTTGAAAGACTCGCCCTAATTCATGGACATGTTATGAAGTTCAGTTCTGTCAGGAGCAGAGTCTTTAATATACTTATAATACTTGATAAATACATTGGAAAGATCAAAAAAAGTTTAGATCATTTCCTTTTCTAGGTGGATGTACCATATAGTGAAAACTCCTACTAGATTTTCTTGGAAACAATGGTCAACAACTTGTCATTGTCATGGTATGTCGACATTTTCCTCAAATACATGTGTAAATGATTCCTAGGATAATTTGTCCTATATTATTTCTCGAATTCTAGAATCTTGAATTTGGACATCAAAACTATGTCTTGCACCAGACATATTTCAAATGCATTTGTAAGATTGGGGAAATTAGCACCTTCCATAACTTTTAACCATTAATCAATCAAATCTCACACGTTCATGTCTTCCTTTTCCTTCCCTTTAGCATTATCAAGACGAGCATTGATGATGTTGTAGGCTTCGATGACATGTGGTCTCATATGAGAGGTTGAAGGATTTACCAAACTATCTTTCCTCTATTGCGGGATGAAGATTATATTCATCATTTCACTCATTTGTTCGTTGAGCATTCTCTCCTCCGATTCGATTTGGTGGGTTTTTTCTTTAACTACCATCAATTAGGCTTGAAACTGTGTGTGATAGGGGTAGGACATTATTTTGACCACATTAGGATGAGAAATGACCCTTTTAACAAATATGTTTGATATTTATGAAATGATTAATAGTGCTATATGGAGATGCATGAGTGAATGTGATGTATGACTTTATTTTTTTTTTTGTATGGATTAACATATTGTGAAAAAGATCTTGCTCCTAACCTTGACACGATTTTGATGAAGACACCAAGATCACACAAAAAGAATGAAAAAGGAAGAAGATTTTGAAGACACAAGAAGATCAAGCTTCAATTAGAGTCTAAGTCTTCAATAAGTACTTTTATCCTCTACACTATGATATAATTAGTAAGCAATGTTCAAATGAATGTGAAAAACTATTTTGAAATGATATTGAAAACGCTTAGAAAAAGGTAAACAATTTTCAAAAATCTAAGTAATGGGTTACTTGACCTAATAGGTTACTAAGACTATGTAACATCTTACCTAACTGAGAAAAACGTTACCCATCAATTTTTACACAGTGTAACCAATTTCTGCCTTGCAGTAGCCAATTAATTCTCAGAGAAATAGTTTGAGTAATCGATTACATTGCGGTGTAACCGATTACACAGAGTTGTTATAACCAGATTTTCAAATCCAAACTGAACAACTTTCATACAATTCTCTAGACTTTTCTTGCAACTTTTGTTCTAAATTTTCAGAATTTTTCTGAAGTTGCTTCAAGTGCAATGTTCTAAAGTTTTCATACTTAATTACTTTCAAAAAGCATTGTCTACTAAATGCATTAAGTTGAAGGATTGCAAGCTATAGAATTGTTATATCTTGTTAAGGCAATCTTGCCACATAATTCATTCTTCAACATATTGTAAATGAGAGAATGACATGTATGAATGTGATGTGTAATGATGTTAATGCATTATTTATGCCTCTAGGGTGAGGTACCCTATTTTTTTGAAATATGCCCTTAATGAGACTATAAGAAAATGTCACGGTGAGGTTGATTTTCATTATACTATTAAGGTCTGATCAGAGTTAAACGAAATAACTGTAAGTTTACTAAGATGACAAATAACTTATCCTTAGGGCATTGACCCTTTGACGGGTGTGATGACCGGAACCCATCATAGAGTATAAAATTATCGCTAGGGCCTTAAGCCCATCATAGGGTATGAAAATTATCCCTAGAGAGTTGAGCTCATTGTAAGGTATGAAAATTATTTAGCCGTCCATATGGCATAAGGACATTAAAGTGCAATGACGTCGCCATAACACTAAGGCATGAACAATATTTAAGGACAAAGATCCCAATTTATGAATGGTTGTAAAAAATATTTACGTTATGCTTCTTATGTCATAAATAAGGTATATTACAAGGTTTTGGATAGTCTAAAGCTCACAGTCCTATGCAAGGTACTAGGTCCTTTTAAAGTGGACTTGATAAAAGCTCTAGACTTCTAGAATGATAGGAAACTCATATATCATAGGTTAGAAACAACAAGACACTAGCCCCTAAGCACCTAAATCAAAATACCAATAACAATTTGGATGGTCCATCATGTTAATACCATTGAGACAATACCTAACAACATGCAAAACAGATGTCTCGTCTATCTAAAACCTAATCTCTAATACCCTTGTATAGGATATATGTATATGTGAACTCAAATGTGTAGTGTTTGTGTGTGAGGAAACATACAATTGTTTATTAACAAAAATAAACTTCACCCCCCCCCCCCAAAGTAGTAACAAGGATGGTATATGAGTATGTATAGATGTTATTAAAGTAGAAAATAAAAGCAATTACTTGATTTCTTTTAATAGAAGGGTATCCTATCCATGCAATTAACGGCTTTGGGCCTAACTTTCTGAGGGTTGAAGACCCTAATGTAGTTGCTAGCTATTACGACCTGATTATCGGTTGGAATACCAGCTCTACGACTTAGGAAGAGGCGAACTCAATTTTGACCTCTCCAAAATGATTTGGAGTCACCATAATGTTTTCTAAGGTTAAAACGTAGAAAATTCTCTTGTAAGCCCAATTTGGAAAATATGGTGTTTGAACCTAAGTTCTGAGCTCAGGATTCGATTACGAATCGAGAAGGTATTAGCATCTTGTCTGTCCATAATAAAATAATATCCTCGATAATCACATGGACTTTTATTCTCTTAGTTAATTTTCAAAAATTAACTACTAAAAGAAAAAAATTTATTTTTTGTATCTTACAAGAGTTCATCTTGCTTCTACACATCCCTAGGTGCAATAAGGAAATCAAGACTACTATTGAAAATGAGATTTCCGATGGGCAGATGGAATACGCCCCTCAACAACAAAACGTGTCACTTTGTTGAAGGGTAATTCGAGTGCCTTGCAAGTTTATTTTATTTTAGAGTGATGAGTTATAAACAATTTATTTAATTAGTGACTTTATTTATTTACTACATTTTCAGGTTCCTTTTAACCATACCACTTTTTATGAAATGTTGGTATCAAAGAATAATAAAATGAACAAAAGAATAAAGTTAGTAGTTAATTGTACCACTTCTTTTGAAGGGTTGGTATAAAGAATAAAAGAATAAAGTAATAAATAAATGTTAGTTGCGGAAAAGTAAATGACAGAAAATAAATGTTAGAAAGTACATGAGAGAAAGCAAATGTTACTAGTTAGATTATTATTCATCACTCTTTATTTGTCAAGTAACAATCCGTTGATTGGATTGCACTCTTTTTCATATTATTCCTCTGGACTCATGGTACTTCTTTGTTTTTTCCTTATATATTCTTGAAGATTCGTATGATTGGAACCTCATTTCTTCCAGTTGATGTAATTGATCATGTCTTTTAATATCTGTATCCTTCAAATCAAAGTTTAGAAATTTGAGAACCCAATAGGCCTTAGCTCCAACTCAACTGGTAGATGACAAGCTTTGCCATAAACAAGTTGATATGGAGTTTTTCCTATTGGTGATTTCAATGTAGTTCTATAGGCCTAGAGAGTATCATCCAGTTTTTGTGACCAGTCTTTTCTTGAAGCAAAGACAGTTTTTTCCCAAATTCTTTTTAACTCTCTGTTTGATACCTCCACTTGGTCGTTGGTTGGTGGGTGATAAGGTGATGCTACCTTGTGTTTAACATTATAAAATTCTAAGGTTCTTTTTAATTGGGAATTTATGAAATGAGATCCCCATCACTTATCACTACTCTTGGTGTGCCGAAATGAGTAAAAATATACTTTTTCAAAAATTTTACCATAATTATTGCATCGGCTTTGGGTGTTGCCAATGCTTCCACCCATCTGAAAACATAGTCAACAACCACCAAGATATATTCATTTGAAAATGATGATGGGAAAGGTCCCATAAAGTCAATGCCCCAACAATCAAAAATTTCTATTTCTATGATATTTTGTAATGGCATTTCACTTTGTTTCCCAAGTCCCCCAGTCCTTTGGCATGCATCACACTTTTGGACATACATTTGGATATCTTTATAAATTGTTGGCCAAAAGAATCCAGATTGGAGTACTTTGGCCGCGGTTATGTTCCCATTGTAATGTCCCCCATAAGCCGAATTATGGCAGTGCCATAATATTTTCTAGGCCTCATTCTCATCAACACATCGTCTAATGATATTATCAGTTCCTTCTTTGAACAAGTATGGTTCATCCCAGAGGTAATGATTCACTCTTTTGAGAAAATATTTCTTTTGCTGATAATTAAAATGTTCAGGAATTATACCTGAGGCTTTATAGTTAGCCATATCAGCAAACCATAGTCTTGTTTGAAGTTGAAATAGCTTTTCATCAGGAAATGTTTATGTTATTTCTTGTTCTCTTAATGCGACTTCTTTATTGACCAATCTTGACAAGTGATTTGCCACTTAGTTTTCTTTGCCACTCTTGTCGCGAATTTCTAAGTCAAATTCTTGCAAAACAAAACCCATCTAATCAATCGTGGCTTGGAGTCGAGTTTTTTTAGAAGATATTTAATTGCGGCATGGTCAATATAAATAATTGTTTTTGCCCCAGCCAAATAGCTTCTAAATTTTTCCAATGCAAACACTATTGCTAGCAGTTCTTTTTCGTTTGTAGCATAATTGTTTTGGGCTTCGTTTAGAACTTTGCTAGCATAATGTATTGCATGAAAAACACATTCCTTCCTCTGTCCCAGAACTGCACCAACTTCATAATCAGTTGCATCACACATTAGTTCAAAAGGGGATTTCCAGTTTGGTGCAGTAATGACAGGAGCAGTTACCAAACATAATTTAAATGATTGAATGCTTCTAAACAAGAATTATCAAAGTTAAAAACAAAATTTTTTATGAGTAAATTGCACAAGGGCTTAGCTATTTTTGAGAAGTCTTTGATAAACCTATGATAGAATCCAGTATGTCCGAGAAAGCTTTTGATTCCTTTAACATTTGTTGGAGGAGGCAGCTTTTCGATCACTTCTATCTTAGCTTTATCAACTTCTAATCCTTTGGCTGAAATTTTGTGCCCGAGTGCAATTCCTTCAGTGACCATGAAGTGACATTTTTCCCAATTTAGAACCAAGTTAGTCTATTCGCATCTTTCCAAAACTGTTTCCAAGTTTGTCAAGCAATTTTCAAAGGATTTTCCGAACACAGAAAAATCATCCATGAAGACCTCGATGCATTTCTCCACCAAGTCAGCGAAGATAGCCAACATGCATCTTTCAAAAGTTGCAGGAGTATTAGATAGTTCGAATGACATTTTTCTGTATGCGTAAACACCAAATGGACATGTAAATGCCGTTTTTTCTTGGTCCAATGGATCCACAACAATCTGATTGTATCCAGAGTACCCATCAAGGAAACAATAGAAGGCTCTTCCAGTTAATCTTTCCAGCATTTGATCCATGAAGGGCAAAGGAAAATGATCCTTTCTTGTGGCGGCATTAAGCTTGCGGTAGTCGATACAAACTCTCCAACTAGTAACAGCCCTGGTTGGAATTACTTCATTATTCTCATTTTGAATTACCGTCATCCCTCCTCTTGTAATCATCCTCCATCATAATTTTGTGCATGCAATATGATGGACTGATGCCTTTGAGATCTTTTAATGTCCATCCAAGTGCTGATGGACTGATGCCTTTGAGATCTTTTAATGTCCATCCAATTGCTGCTTGATGCTTCTTCAAGACTTGTATTAGTTTTTCTTCTTCTAAATTGGACAGCTTACTGTTGATGATTACTGGATTGTTGGCCTCTCCATTTAAGAAAACATACTTTAAATGAGATGGTAACTATTTCAACTCCAATTCTGATTTTTTCTCTACTGATCCACTTAGATTTTGGTGAAGAAATAATTCATTAGAAAAGTGTTTGATGATTTCTTCCTCAACTTTATTTTCTTGCATTTCCAAGGATTTGTCAGATTGAGGGTGTTCTGTGCAAATTTCTTCAACAATATCTAATCGCAAACATTGCCCTTTACCCTTCGGATGATGCATTGCATGGAAAATGTCAAATTCAATTTTGTCATCTGCAACTCGAACTAGTAATTTGCCATTTTCCATGTCAATCCCCATTTTTTCTGTCCTCATAAAGGGTCTCCCTAATATGAGTGGGATCTCCATGTCTTCGGTAATGTCAATAACAGCAAAGTCTACCGGGATAAAAAATTTGTCCGCTTTGACCAAAACATCATCTGCAACTCCTTCAGGATATTTGATTGATCTATCTGCTAGTTACAAGGCCATTCTTGTAGGCTTTAATTGTATTCCTCCAATTCTTTTCATCATTGACAGTGACATCAAACTCACACTGGCTCCAAGATCAACGAGAGCTTTACCCACAGACACATTTCCAATTGTGACAGGAATGGTCACACTGCCTGAGTCTTTTGATTTATGAGGAATGTTTGCTTGAAGAAAAACACTACAATTGGCGTTGAGTGAAACAACTTCCTTTTCCTGATAAATCCGTTTTTTGGACAACAATTCTTTCACGAACTTGGAGTAAATTGGCATTTGCTCCAAGGCTTCAGCAAATGGAATATTTTTTTGTAGAGTTTTGAATATCTCCATGAACTTTGCGAACTGTTCTTCTTTCTTGGTTTTTAATGGAGCTACCAGGTAGGGTATCTTTTTTTGTACTAGTGGGTATTGTTTTTCTTCTTTTCTTACCCCACTAGTCTCCTCTTTTTCTTCTTTTTTATTTTTTTTTCTAATCTCTCTTTTTGTTTTTCAACTCCACCTTCTACTATCTTCCCACTTCGAGTTGTAATACTTTCACAAAATTCTGAATTAACCAAATGAGTTCTTGTCAAGTTGTTGATTTGTTCTTCTATTTTAGTGAGAGCATCACTTGTGTTCTGCTTATGGTTGATAGTAGTTTGCATGAACTGGTTGAAAATTTTCTCTAGTTTGTCATGATAAGTGTGAGTTGTTTGGAAGGAATTTTCTCTGGTTGTTTTTACAATCATTACACCAAAAACTTGCTTCGTTGGTTTGTTCCATTTGTTTAGGTAGATCTCAAAGTTTTTGATGCACCAAATTGAGCTTGAGTTGGAATTCTTTGATGATTTGCTTAATTTCTTGTTGTAAATCAACATGCTGGTCCATTTCTGAAAAAATGAAATCAAGAGGAACCGTTTTGTCTATTCCCAAAAGAAAAGAGATTAGTAGGTAAAGAAAACATAATTTACATCTTTGTACAAATTCAAACAATTTGTACAAAAGCAAAGTAAAAAAATTTATGCACAAGTATTTGATGAATGGCATAAATATGAAATGTGCTATTATTAAAGCAATTCCTCGGCAACGGCGCAAATTTGTTGAAAGATATTTTATGAGGAGGTTTTCCCCCCTCAACAAATCGTCCCCGGCAGCGGCGCCAATTTCTTGAAAGCGGAATTTCCCTCTTTTCACTGTATTTCCTTTTTATTTGATTAAGTAAGTGAACTTGGTTTTATTCTTTATTCGCCATCTAATCTTTGTTGAAATAAATTCCAACGCCGGTATAATGGTTTCAACAATATTCTAGTTACAACTTACTTCTAATAATCATGTGAATAAGTTATTCCTTCTTTGCCCCATCTCGGCTTTGTTAGAATAAATTCTAACACCGGTACAATGATAAGCAATCCCCTATTATATATTTATTAAGTACCTATGAATACCATCTCGATTTTGTGGAATAAATTCCAACACCGGTTTAATGGTATTCTAATGTACAAAAGTGATGAATAGTTAGTTGTTAGAAACAAATAAATAAATAAAGAACAAAAGAATAATAAATTTAAATGACCGTTAGATACAAATAAATAAATAAAGAACAAAAGAATAATAAATTTAAATGACCTTTAGTTATTTACTCCCTTTCGGGTTCATTTTATTAACAAACCAAACTTCTTCCTTAAGGAAGGTTGGTATTAAAGAATAAATAAATTGTGGAATGTAAATAACAATAAATAAAAGTTAGTAAGTTAGCTTCATCACTTTTGTATATTATGGATTATAAATTTGAGTATTTACCTATTTGAATTTTTTTGTTATAGGTTTATATATATAAATATAAGTAGGTATATCCGGTTTAACCGGCATGCAATTTAATTACTGAACTACCGGTTGAACCACTGTACCACTATACTAGTACCCTGACCGGTTTGATAACCGGTACGGTTTTAACAACACTGTTTTAGTCTACTCTTTTAGATATATTCTTATTTATCATTACATATTTTAAATAATTATATATTTTTATAATTTTGCAATGTATACTTTGTTACAAAAGATATGGATGTTACACTTCAAAAATATAACTACTTTAATTCTGGGCATGTATGCACACCACATGATAAACATGATTTTTTTTAAGAACACTTAAGATCCAAGTGTAAAAATTTGTAAACAATATTATGATAGTGTAAGACAATCTAAAAATATGAGTATCATTAGCATTTTTTCGTATTCCACTAAGGATACTAGACCCAACATTGTATATGTATATGTAGGACATGTTTATTGTGGAGGTCTACTAATAAACCTATTCTCAATCATTGACATGCTATTAAAGGGGTCATGATATACCAACAAGGTGTTGGTACTCTAGTGATGTAAGGTTTTACTAAATCTTTATAACGACCAAAATTACAAGGTTCGATTCCTGGGAGTGACAATAATTGGTTGGGAGAGACAGCCACACACCCCATAAATAATTAGTTCTTTACCCATAAATGATGAGATATCATTAGTAATACAAAAAATGGTCATGATATAACTTAAGAGAACGATAAACCTTGGATTACATTTTCACGATTCTTATCAAAATATGAAACTCATTATCACGGTTCATGTCTTTGCACTAAAAGCCCAATTGTAAATCTGGAAGTGTGTTTGTTATTATAATTTGCAATTTATCAAATAGTGTTACTAATATAAATCATGATAACTCAATTTTGATCATTAAAGCAGCCATGATATGATGGATAATACTTATGATTGATAAATACAAAAATTATTGAAATGGTATTAACTAGAGATATACTTCTTCTTATATGTATATGATTAGAGAGGGGAGGCTAGTTGAAATTTCCTGAATCACATTCACATCTTTGTGTTCATTATACTAGATACATTGCACTAAGTGAAATTTTAATACTTTTAACATACCATGCAATGTTTCTTTATTTTTGCATTAATTTGAATAATATATTATATTTTCCATTAATTAATATTGTGATATAATTTTTTTGATTAGGGAGTTGTAAATTGTGAAAAAGCAATTATTATTACATCCGCATTTTCAAAATTCAATTCAATTTGATGAAAATATTGTGGGAAATAGACTAACCAATATTACAAATTTGTGAAATAACTCAAAGATGATTTATGATTTTAAAATGACAAGACATAATCTAATTAGTTGAAATAGGAAATGAGACAATATTTTAGGATGCTTGATCTCTATTCTCATCACACAGATACAGATTTTGAATCATAATGGAGAGGCTGAGGAGATTCATTGGATTTGCAAGAAAAAAAAGAAGGTTTGACAAGAAGTGCTTCATCTCAATGACAACTAGTATGATTATTGCTTCACCATCTCTATCTAGGAACACATCCAAGCTCTATGCCATTCCTTGCATTAATGAGTTTGCTATTATCAAACATTCCAGAGTCCATATCCATGACAGAAAGCCTCCATTAATTTTTTAGGTTGATTGGATTCCTCCCTAATGCGGTTGGATTAAAGCAAACAACGATGATGCAAAGAAAGGAAACATAGTTCTGCTCGAAGTGAGGTTCTCTTAAGCGATGGCAATTGAGTTATTTTGGGTTTTTTTGTATAATTTTATGGCACTCAACACTCTTTTTATGACGAAATTTCTTCTCCTTTAGCAGTAATTGAAACAACACATAAAAGAGGGTGACATAAACTTTGGTTGAAATAAGACTATCAATTAGTTGTTCAAGCCTTCTCAAGAGGAATCAATTTGTCTATGGATCTCACCATCAAATGGAGAAACTATAACCTCCTTATCTTGGAAATGGAATTCACAGTAACCCATATCTTAAGGGAAGGGAATACTTGCATCTTCTAGGGTACTTTCAAAGTATAATTCTTGGTTAGATCTTACCCCTCAATTTATTCATGTTGAGTTCTTTAGGAATAAGTTTGATGTAACAAACTATAGATTTCTTTATGAATGAAGTTGTAGGTTTTAGAGCAAAGGTCTCGCTAAGTAACCTAGCCACTCGCTGAGTGACATGTTGATTTTTGCTCAGCAGCTTTAGCTATCACTGAGTAGGGGAAGCAAAGTGTTTTGGATTAGTCGCTTACTAACAAAGACTTCTTACTCAACGAACAAGTAGAATTCGCTGAGCAAGCCCAAACTTGCTCTGCGAGGCATATGTAGTAACTTAAGAATTTCTTGATGGAGGACTTCACTCTGCGATAGCCTACCGAGTGGTCCTCACTTAGAGACATTAAAGACTCATTGAGCGAGTAGTTCCAATTTCTATTTCATCTATGTTTTGTCACATTTTTCCTTTTATATATCAAAGTTGATATTGTTTTGCACCTAAAAAAGTTGATAAATAAGTAACAAATATAAATTATAAAAATGAAATGATTGAGAAACTAGTAAAAAAGCTCAAATATTATTTAGTTGAAATCTTATTACATCGAGCTGAAATAAGATAATTTACATAATATGTTATTAGTATTCCCTTCCTTGTGAATTAAGTGGTTGAAGAGCAAGAGGTGATTCTTCTTGAGTAGTAGTGTTAGAAATGAGAAGCTTCTTCCTCTCTTGAAGTTTATGTTGTTCTTTGTCATTCAATGTAAAGCATGTATAATAATTGGGTTTCCCAAGATACTTAGATGGCCCTTTCTTCTAAATAATCCATTTGCAATTATTGCAACTATCTCTAATTTCAATATAAATATCAAAGTAGTAACTTTCTCCATCCCAACTAAAGAGGAAAAACCATTGCGTAAGATTAATAAAAAATGGATTAATCACAAACTCGAAGTTGTAACTTTCACTATGAGGCCTAGTATGAAATCCATTATCATGATCCTGGTCCTAGCTTGCAATGAAAGCCCAATTGCAAATTTTTAATTTTGTTGTTATTCCAACTTTTGTTCTTTGAACAATTCTGATTGAATCCACACCATCCATCGATTGCAATGTAACAAATATTGTTACTAGCATAGACCATCATAACACAAATTTGTTCACTAAAGTAGCCATGATATGATGGATGGTAGTTGTGGTTGATAAATATAAAAACTATTGAAATGATGTTAATTAAAGATATATTTCTTCTTAAATATACAAGATTGAGGGAAAGGAGTAGTTGAAACATATCAAGTGCCCCAAGTACATTCACATCAATATGCACCATATACTAGATACATAGCAGTAAGTGTTTGCCTTGAAAATTTATACTTTTAATATATCATTCAATCTATTTTCATTTTTGCACTAATTTGAATTATAAGTTATTTTTTGCATTAATTATTATCGTGATATAATATTTGTGATTATGGAGTTGTAAATTGTGAAATAGTAATTATTATTACACCCACATTTTCAAAATTAAATTCATTTAATGTAAAACAAACTCTCTAACTGCAAGTACTTGTTTGATTAATTATTTAGTTACGTGTAAAAAATAGTAGTCACATACATTGAGAATGATTCTTAATCGCGACTATCATAATTTAATAGACAACAATTACAAAATCATACTCTAAAAATAAATAAAAATTGTAAAAATAAATGTGCTCTATCCCTTTTCAAGAACTGTATAAAAAAATTAAGAGAATAATATAAAAATTGTTTACTATTGTACTTTAAGAAGACAATTTTAAAACCGTTAAATGTGGAGGCATTGTTTTAGGCCAAAAATATACTAATAATTAGTAGTCAAAAACTACAAGCACTGAACGGTAGTTAGAATTCTAAGAAATTTCACACAATATTTAATTGAAATATTGTTGTTAGATAAATATTTACAACTAACTATAGTTTTATCTAAGTTGGGATAGCTCATGACTTGATGGCTGAACACGAGCTACATAAATGTTATCTTATATTTTATGTAAGGCCAAGATTAAGCAATAGCTAATGACCCAGTAACACATTTTTGGAATATAAGATATGTCCCCTTACAATATTATCACCATAATTGCGATTGTATATAAATATGAACCATTGTGTGAACGTCCATCATAAAACATTGATCATGGAAAGCAAGTAGTGTTACTTGCAGCAATGTTTTTACGTTTTGTTCTTATCTTCACATTTTTAATTCCATTAAGAATGTGACTGAACACTTTCAATAAATGTTCTTATCTTCAAATTTTAGTTCTTGGTATTGTCTTTTTCTAGGTTAGTAATATTAAGTAAAAAATATTACTTATTTATTATTCCTTCAAACGCATATAAAATGGCACTATAGATTAATTTTTTCCCACTATTTTAATGTGAGAACAGATATACAAATTGCGGTGTACGAGTTCTATACATTATCACTGTATTATTTATTATTTATTTTTAATTATCATGGACTCTTCAAAAAAGAATTTAAATAAATGATGTATGATATGATTATAGTATTAAATTTTTACACTAATAATACATATATATTAAACTCTTTTAATATAATTTCTTACTTCAGGAAACCAAGAATCATTAACATTTTTCGTGTTTTCCTCCTACATTATTTAACCTCACTATTTATCTTAAAATTGGAAATATTATTGACAATCTCAATAGATATTATTTTGGATATTTTAGTGTCAATGATTACTTTATATTTTAATTCACTTTCAATGATCAGACAGTAATATAGAAAAATCTCTTTTATTCCTAATATTGAAAAGATTGGTCTTTTAACTAAATTTCTGGATTTGGAAGTCAACTACTTATGGAGGAATAAATTGTTGAGGAATAATACATACTAATAATTTGAAATAAATTCAAATGATTAGAAAATTCAAATGATTAGAACAGTGAAAACATAAAGACTTGCATGAGTGAAGTAATTAAAGTTTTTGGACATTATAGAATAAAAGGAAAACATGAAAGTATTCTTAATGTTTTCTTCATTTCCTAAAGTGATAGACAATATAAAAAATGAAAAATATTATAATGATAATTTAAATGGGGAAGGGAATTAATAATTAAGAATTATAAAATAAAGAAAATTAAATTTCGATGCATCAAAGTTTTAATTGTAAAATAAAATATCTCAAAATTTAAAGTTATACACTTAGTGCTGTGTATGTAGAATGGAGAAACAGAGGAGATTCATTGGAATAAGGATCTTCTCCAATATTGGAGAGATGATTTCTCTTTTTACTTTTATTTTTATGGGTAAAAATGTCATCTCACTTTAAATAGTAAGATATAAGTGTCATTGCATTTTTTTTATTGATTTCTTATAGCACGTCCCTCTCAAGTATGGAAGAATACTTCTTCAGTTGGTTGGAGCACAAGATCCCTCTCTCCTTATGTATAACAAGTTTATCTGATATCTTGTGTATCATTGAATAATTTTCTTTATACGTTATGAGAATTACAATGAGCTCTTTGTTCGGTCCCATGGGGCTCTGCCACTCACCTAGAGGTGGTGAATATGTGATACGATACACAATGACCGTCGCTCGATAAACACGGAAATTATACAAATTTACACACTGTTTAATTGATTAAGGACAGACTTAATCGATTAAATCATCTTCTTTTAATCAATTAACTAATCAACTTAATCGATTAATTCGATCTGCTAATAGTCCATTATCTAAACACTTAATCGATTACCTGGTTCAATTACAGTGTAAATAGAATTCTTTCGATCATCCAAGATCACCAAGATTCAACCAAACTTACTTGCAATTATACAGACAATTAAGAACAATAAATGCACAATATAATTATGCAATTATCATAGAATTATATACATGTCAAGTTACGTAAATCTAGTAAAGCAAAAATGTAAAAAGATTAGGGAAAGAATAATAAGACTCGACTTTTTATCCTGGTTCGTTTGCTGTCCACTGCAAACTACATACATGTCTCCCCTTTTGATATTGGGAAATTTTATCTTCACTATAGAATCTTCAATGTTTCTTACAAACACAATTCCAATACAAGATTCAAGATACTCCTTTCTTGGATCTTATACCCCCATTGCGGTTTGACTACAAAGGCCTACTAGGATACCTCACCGTTCGCGACTCTAGCCCCAGCCTGAGTATCGCTTACAACCAAGACCTCTTGCTTCTCGCGAAGACACCTACCTAACCACAGCTAGGGTTTTCCCAAACCTATTCTCTTACTTTGGTGATACAACACACCAAGAGAATGTGTTATTGCCTAAGTCTAACAAAAATTCTTCAAGTTACATATGCACCTCAATGTGCAGATTTTACAATCTTCTACGAATATAAGAACCGCTAAAAGATCTCACAAATACAGAAATATAATGCATGAGATGCATGCTTCTTTTGCACAGATTTGACAATGAAAGCTCAACGGGTATCTTTTAAATATTCACCTTTTTCTTTTCTTTTCTTGAAAGAACACTTAGAAAATCTTTCCTAAAGATATGAAACTTTGAGCTTTAGATCTTCTCAATAAAGTGCAAAACTCTCCATTTTCGAAAATGTGTTCTAACCCTCTTTTATGAATTCTCAAGATTATGAAACAATATGAAAAACTTGGGTTTATATAATGTTCTGTTTTTAACTAAAGTTAATCGATTAACGAGTTTCTTCAAAATACCAGAAAACAGAAACAGTTACCAGCTTAATCGATTAACAACTGATTTAATCGATTAACGGGTTTCTTACCAACTTAATGAATTAACACCTGACTTAATTGATTAACAGGTTCCCAAAACTTAATCGATTAATATGACTCCTAATCGATTAAATGGTTTTCTGAAATATATTTTTAATGATGAATGAACCTCCTACATGATTTGTAGAAGCATGATGCATGTCTTTGAATGATGTATGATTTAAAACTCTTTTTAAATGCATTCAAAACATATTATCATGTATGTATGCATGTGCATGTAAATCATGTATGTATGCATGTAAGTCTCATTTTAGTTATGATTGATTTTAGCTTGTGAGACTTTCATTAGGGTTCATCCTAACCTAGAGTCTTACTAAGCAAACATCTTAGTACCTAATAAAGATATAAAAGTACTTAACTCCTAGATCTTCTTTTGAATGCTTTGTCTTGTATGTACTTGAGTCTTGACTTTATCATTGATACTTGTTGTTTGTTGATTTTCTCATCCTCTCAAGCTTGTCCTTCAACATTTATGAATGTTGTCAATCCTTTGCCTTTATCACTCTTTTGTCTTCATCAACCTTTGTGTGTCCTTTGTCTTCATCAAAACATTATGTGATAGATGCTTGCCTCTTAAATCTCGCATTCATGCACCCTTGCATCTTCAATCTCCCTTTTTTTATGATGACAAACACTTGTTAACATATGACATGCACTTGTTGACATTTGTTAACAACTTGTTGGATCTAACAATTCTTTGTTTGATTTGCTTGATGACAATCAATTTGTTTTTCCTTGTTCTTGTAAGTTGATGCACGTTTCTCCCTCTTGCTCCCCCTCAATTTAAGCATTGGGTGATTTATTATTTTTCGTTGCGGAAGCCTCAACTTATCTTCTCTTGTAAGTCTTGCAAAACATAAAAAACAACCTTTCTCCCCCTTTTGGCATGATCAAAAAGCAAAGTCATATATTAAAGTATATTGCCAAAAAAGAAACAAATAATGCAATTTCTACTGAAGTTAATCAATTAACATATGTACTTAATCGATTAAGTGTGATTTAATTTGGCCTAGAATTGCATTTTAGGTGCAGGTTAATAGATTATGGCATGTGCTTAATCGACTAAACTTACTGATATGACATATTTCAGTGTAGGCCACATGCTATAGTAGAAACTTATACAGTTTGATATCACAGGCTTCATACCACTTGTTTTATACAAATGCCAATTGTTTTATATCACTTATGTATATACCACTTCAGAATTAATACCACTTGTTAATTGAAAAGTAAACGCAATTAGATCAATGTAAATAGATTTGAAAGTTTCTAACATTCTTTAATCCATCGATCAAGTGATTTACAAAAGTAATAAGAGCAGTACACAATTCGATTTTAACAGCCCAAAACCAATTCATTCATAGCATGTTATGTCATTACATTGTTCAAGTCAAAGCACAAAAACAAACTAAACGAGTTTGGCAAATTACAATGCAATAACCAAAAGATTACATAAACCACAAAATCCCTAAAATCAATAACTGACTAGGACACACTAGACATCCTAAGCTAGCTAGGAGGTGGTTGCAGAAATCCATCGAAGGAACTAAACATAAAAGAAAGCTGCTCGAATCGACTATGATTCTCTTCTTCTTGTCTTCGAAACTTCGCCACAAGCATATCCTCCATAGATTGTATCCTAGATACAACTTCTTGGTTCCTTGAGTCGATATGCTCATTTAGGCGTCATTCCATGGCATCCATATGAACCAAACCAAATGAAGTTCCTTGAGGCATATCAAATGCCTGGGTATTTTGCCCATGGTTTTGCTCACCATGCTCACCACCTTCTTCTCTAGACAATTCTAAATATTCTGAGGTCCTGTAATCTTCTTGATACATCCATTCACCTCCATATTTTTAAATACTCATCTTGTGAATGATGTTCTCATGGACCATATGCTCTATGGAATTCACAACAATTATCTCCGCATCAGATGTGTCGATCTCCAAATGATCAATGACATGAGAGAGAAATATTCCATAAGCCAACAATCTCGAATAAGATGATGCAATACCATGCATCACTTTCATAATCTCATCGGGCTAGTGTTGAAAGATAAATTCGAGAGGTTGTTTCCCCTCTCAACAGACCGTCCCTTAGCAAGGTGTCAATTTGTTGAGAGGTTGTTTCTCTCATTTTTGGTGTGTTTTATTTGAATAAGTAAGTGAACTCGGTTTTACTCTTTGTTCACCATCTCGGCTTTGTTGAAATAAATTCCAACGCTGGTATAATGGCTTCAAGAATATTCTAGTTACAACTTACTTCTTATTAATCATGTGAATGAGTTATTCCTTCTTTGCCCCATCTCGGCTTTGTTAGAATTCTAACGCCGGTATAATGGTATCGAAGCAATCCCTTATTGCATAATTATTAAGTACCTTTGAATACCATCTCGGTTTTGTAGAATAAATTCCAACACCGGTTTAATGGTATTCTAATGTACAAAAGTGATGAATAGTTAGTTGTTAGAAACAAATAAATAAAGAACAAAAGAATAATAAATTTAAGTGACCTTTATTTATTTACTCCCTTTCGGGTTCATTTTATTTAACAAACCAAACTTCTTCCTTAAGGAAGGTTGGTATTAAAGCATAAATAAATTGCGGAATGTAAATAACAATAAATAAAAGTTAGTAAGTTAGTAAAATGCGGAAAGTAAATAACAATAAATAAAAGTTAATAAGTTAGCTTCATCACTTTTGTATATTAAGGGTGTTTTCAACAAATAAATTTATTGATAACACTTTACTGTTTTACAATTTACACCTCTTTCAAGATTCAATTGTAGTATAGTATAGGGTTATGTCGAACCACAAAGAATTGCCTAATAGAATGAATCATATGAATATGTCCAAGCACAAATAATGAGTTCGACATATTTTGATGGTTTTTGGTTTGATTTTCACCTAAACAATTTAACAAGAAAAATAAACTAAATATTAACAAATTCTTGAGGAGACAAGATCATTTTGAATGATAAAAGTATTTCTCAACTTCTTTTGTATTTGAACTACTTAGACAAGTTCTGATGTTTTACTTTGATTAAATCCAAACACCAAGGTCTGAAATCCTGTATGTTCTAAAATGGTAGAATGATAATCACTTATATTTATTACTAAACAATATTACGTCCACAAGAGACTAGGTTGTCACACCCTAATCTTGGCTACTCTAATATTGAAGTAGTAATGAATATAAGATCTTAAGAAAAGTATGCTTAAGTTGGTAAATAAATTAAGTAGTCCAACTACTTCTTAGTTTGAGACAAGTAATTTTTATGACTTGAAATTTTTTTTTAGGTGATCAATCTAAAAAGAGCATTAAGTACTTCTCAAACAAATAAAATTAACCAAAGCACCAACTTGAATGATTAAAATTCAAACTTTAGAATAAAACAAGAAGTAGAAATATATAATCAACTTATAAATGAAATTGTTAGGAGCATGAGCCATCCATCCAAGGATTGGATGCTTTAGGTTCCAAATGAGTTTACAAAATGGATTTTTGCATCGAATTTTCCTTCTCCTTTCTCCTATTTAATTATATGCAAAACTACTCTAAAACTAGCCTAAAAACAACCTAAAATGAAAGGAAAAGAAGAGGAATCAACTAGGAAGAATTTAGAATGAATGGACAATGTGTTACAAATGAGAATTTCATGCCTTTTTATAGGCCAAAGTGTTGGGCGCTCAACTGCCCTGTTTGGTAGCTCAGCTGCTCACATTGGCCCCTATGAAGAGCCACTATGGCCCCTACTTGACCTCTATGGTAGACCCCTATGGTGGGCTAGGTTACATGCATGGTGACATCTCCTCCTTCTTGTCAGAGCCTTATGTCATCTATGAGGTCATGTTCTTGGCCTTTAAGCAAAGAAAAAGTAAGATGTTCTATAAGTTGACCTAGAAATCATTTTTCTGGTGCGCCATCCGCTTAGCACACCTGGTTCCCCGCTAAGCTGCCTATTTCAGCAGCTTAGCTGACCTAGTTCCATGCTAAGCTGCCTGTTTCAGCACCTTAGCTAACCTGTTTCCACGCTAAGCTGCCTGTTTCCACGCTAAGCTGCCTGTTTCAACAGCTTAGCTGACCTGGCCTAGTGCTTGGTGCTTGGCTGACCTGGCCTGGTGCATGGCTGACCTAGCCTGGTGCTTGGCTGACCTGGCCTGGTGGTTGGTGCTTGGCTTGGCTGGGCATCTTTGTGCTTGATTTCTTCATGGTGAAGCAACCTTTTTTCCTTTGGTTTTTTACTTGATTTTTGTTGGTTGCTTGGCACTTTTGGGCTGTTTTCTTTAAGTTAAGGTAAGCATTTGATTTTTTTCAAGTTGCTTGGCCTACCTTAACTTAGGTTTCTTCAAGACGAAGTAAGCTATCTTTCTTCAAGGCTAAGAAAAAAAATTAAGCACATAGCATGCCATGCTTTAACTTGATTACTTTTAGCAATTCATTTTGAGCTTTTGTCTTGAATTTTGGCTTCAATTCTTGTCCATCTTTGAATTTATTCTTTAATATTCATTTTCCTACAAAACTCAAAGAAAACTTGGACAAGAACTAATAAAGAACTAATTTATTTAATCATGCAAAATTTACCTAAACAATGTTAGTTTAAGTTGGTTTTCTACAATTTGCATAGGATAAGTGCCATAAAATGATGGTGAAAAGTGTATACTTTTTGCACTTATCAGCTAGCTAATCAGTATTCCTTCTTTAACAATATACATAAGCTTCAGATCATTTATAGTAGGTTGTGCATGATTAGTGTTGCACTGAACTAATATGTAAGAAATTAGGTAATGTAAAAGCCTATTTTCTACGGTTAAAGAACTTGCTTTTGTGAGCTCACCTTGAAAAAAATAATGAGGTCCCCTTAAGAATGACTTATATACCTCAGTAGAGTTATACATACTCCACTTTTCATCGTTGCAATCTCCAAGGGTACCACCATCACATGATAAGCCTCCCACATCCATAAGCAGCTCATCATTTAATAGAATCAACTTCCCTTTCACCATACTCCTATAACCACCATCCTTATACTGAAAATTCACATAAAATTCCCGAACTAGAGAGGGGTAAATATTACCATTTAATTCCAGAAAACGTAGAACCCCTTGTGCCTATAATTCATGTGGGAATTAGAATCCTTGCTCCACCATCCACACCATGTCGGCATAATGGATGTATGTATGTTTCCGGCTTACGAACCGAGACAACCTCTCTGCTTGAACAACATGAGCATAAAACAGGTCTAAACCCAGTGGAAGGTTCTGCATGGCTGAAAAGGAACCTTCGATGCTGAAATTTCTCAGACGTCTAGGATGACATAGATAATAGTTTGAGCCAGCGGTGTGTTTCACTCTCTTTGGTTTTTCATTACTCATGGTAACATAATCAAATTGATGGGTAATTGATTATTTAGGTGAAAACCAGATTTAGGGTTTGAAAAAGGGAAATGCTAGGTTTTGCAATTTGAACCGAATTTTTAGGTTGAATGCTTAGAGAAAGGAAGAATAAGAGAATGGATAGCTCTAGAACGAGTATGATGATGAATTTTGTGATCAATTTCAGACAGGGGAATGGTGTTCACAAGGTAAGGGTTTGCAAAAATGTAACCCAAACTGTTCTGCAATATGTTTTATTTACTGCACTTAATCGATGAACCTCTGTGTTAATCGATTAACAAGATTAAAATTTGAACACAGTTAATCCATTATGTTCTAGCTTAAACAATTAAGATTTTAAAATATTTTAGCCCTGGTAATCGATTAAGGGACCATATAACCGATTAAGATAATTTGAAAAAGCCCAGACAATCGATTAAAGCACAGAACAATCGATTAAATGGGTCATAGAAACAAATTTTGGCACAATTTGAATTAGTTTATAGGTTTGCTAAGATTCTAAGACAAAGATCTATCCTAAACATCTAATATGCACTTAACACAGAGCCAAAATAACATAAAAGCATATACAATCAAGAATGCATTTTACAATTAAGACTACATGCATATTATGGCAATAAGTGAACTTTTAGGATTATCTAGAAATCGAGCATGCATTCAAACACTTAGGTAATATATCGGATATAACATGTGATTAGACATTGTAGAGCAGTATTTATCACGATATTTGGTTACCTCATACGCTTTACCTTATTTTTATCAAGATGTTGGAAGTTTGCCATTCTATGATGTTTTCTTTGGCCTTTCTTCCATTCTTGATTCTTGTCTTTTTCTTGCATAGAATATCAATTCTTGAAGCATTTATCCTCATTAGTCCCTACAAAACAATAAGCATACCTTTCCTCTTCTCTTTTGGAGATGACCTAATCAAGCATTAAATTTTTTTCCAAGAGAAATAGTTTTGGTTGATTGAATTAATGTGATATTTAACTTGTTGTGCTTCAACATGATTAGAAAATTCTTAATGGTGTTTCTACATTTACTTATCAATCAAAACATGGTTAAAGGTTTTATATACTTATTCAATAATATCATGTTTGCATTTGAGGGCATGTAAATATGAAACATAAAGCATTAGGCCTAAAAATGATTTTTGGCGGATATCATGATTCTTGAGTTTATGGCCTTGCTATGATTTCATTTTAGAATATATCTATGACACTTAAGGTATGTAATGGTCGTAGTTAAGAAATGATACCTTGTTTTACCTTTGTTGCATAATGCTTCATATCTTCAAGCATTTATGATGACAAGTTGCTCATAGGTGTCATAGTCTTCTTTCCTTTGGTGCAAATTCAAAGAAGTTTGATCTTCTCACCTTCTTTTGTGCTTAGAACACTTGTTGCCCATATGAAAGTTGAAGTCCATATGTCCTTAGGCACACCTACAAAACACAATTACTTGCTTTTCTTGGGTACCCAACTAAGCTTGGGTCCCTTGACGTTAGTAGCTTGGGGATTTTGTTTCTTAGTAATCCATATACAATTTCCATTTGGAACATCATGCATTCTAACATTACATGCATTCAAGGTATGACCATACAATCCACAATAAAAGCAAGTAGGTGATTCATGATGTGAAATTTTCAGAACATTTACTTGTTTCTTGTGAAATGTGTTATTTGCATGCATATATTCCAAACTAGATTTAATCCCATCATTTTTATATGTAGCAATTAAGTTGTTTGAATTGTGATAACTAGATGCGAAATAAGAAAGTTTATCATTTAAGACATTATGTTCATTTTTCATGCAAATGAAATTTTCACAAATAGATGCAACATTTAAGTTAGAAGTACAATCACATGAAGAGTTAGCATATTTAGCATCTACGATTTCATTTTCAATTTTCAGCATATCAATGAAATTTTGCAATTCCCATATTTTCATTTCATGATCTAAAATTAACCTTTTTCTATTCCTGCACTTTTTAGCTAACATTTTAAGTTCTTCATGCATTTCAACATAAGCATCATATAGCATGTTATACGTGAGAGATATATCAGAATTTGATCTAGAATCGTATGAGTATACCTCACTAGGCTCATCTTGCTCACTTACTTCACAAGAGTTCGAATTTTGAGCCATTAGACAAATCTTGTGTGATTCTTCATCTTCCAAGATGCTTGTTGACGAATCATCCTCTTCGGGTTCATCCCAAATGATATATGCCTTCTTAGCTTTGATGCCCCGAGAGTCTTTCTTGCAATCTTGTTCAACCTTCTTCAAAGTTATAGAGCATGTGTACCTCATACGTCCTCCTTTCCTACTCATATGGCAAGACTCATTGTCTTTGACATTCTTGCTCATCTTGATCGAACTATCTTCAGCTTCCTTGTGAAGCTTCTTGGTTCAAGCATTCTTTCTTAGGTACTTTATGCATTTGTTGATAAGGAGGGACATGGCTTCATCATCCGTGTCGGAATCAGACTCACTATCATCAAATATCTCCTTTTGACTTCTTGCATCCGATCTTTTTGCTTTGAAGGAGGGTTCTTTGATGTTCTCGTCCATTTGTTCATTGAGTGTCAAACATCTTAATTCTTGCTCATGTTCTTGAAGTTTTCCAAATAGAGTCGCGAGCATCATTTTTTCCAAGTCTAGACATCTCAACACTTTAACAGTTAGTTCCTGTTTGGCAAATGATTTATGTAATGCAATCAGATGATTAATAACATGAGTAAATCGTTTTTTAAATCATAAATAGACTCATGTGGAAACATGAGAAAAAATTCATTCTCATGCATCAATGTATTCAATCTAGAAAGTTTGACCTCACTAGTACCTTCGTGGATCACTTGTACATTGTCCCACATTTCCTTGGCACTATCACACTGAGAAACTCTAAAGAACTCATCGTATGAGAGTGTGGAGGTTATAATATTTTTCGATTTCAAATCGAATTGCACTTTTCTCTTTTCCTCGTTGGTCAAGAGACTTCTAGGTTTCTCTTTTGTTTTTCTGTTCACTACGTGTAGTGGAACGAAAGGTCCATTTTCCACGGAATCCCAAATTTCTATATCGATGGCCTCAGTAAAAATCCTCATTCGGATTTTCCAGTAGGAATACCCCTCACCACTGAAAATCGGAGGGTAGTCGATGGATGTTCTAACGCCGCTAAACGGGTTAGAAGAGCCTATGGTAAAAGTGCCTAGGATCAACGATCTAAGTGGCTAAGCTAGCACAGTCGTACTAGCTCTGATACCAATTGTTGGGTACCAAGGGGCTCTGCCACTCACCTAGAGGGGGGGGGGTGAATAGGTGATACATTAACAATGATCATCGCTCGATAAACATAGAAATTATACAAATATACACACTATTTAATTGATTAATGATAGACTTAATCGATTAAATCATTTGCTTTTGATCGATTAACTACTCAACTTAATCGATTAGTTCGATATGCTAATAATCCATTATCTAAACACTTAATTGATTATCTGGTCCAGTTACAATATAAACATAATTATTTCGATCATCCAAGATTACCAAGATTCAACCAAACTTACATGCAATTATATAGACAATTAAGAATAATAAATGCACAATACAGATATGCAATAATCATAGAATTATATGCATGTAAAGTTTCGTAAATCTAGTAATATAGAAATGTAAAAATATTAGGGAAAGAAGAATAAGACTCGACTTTTTATCCTTGTTCATTTGCTGTCCACTACAAACTACATTCAGGCCTCCCCTTCTGATCTTGGGAGATTTTATCTTCACTATGGAATCTTCAATGTTTCTTACAAACACAATTCCAATACAAGAATCAAGATGCTCCTTTCGTGGATCATAAACCCCCACTTCGGTTTGACTACAAAGCTCGCCTACTAGGATACCTCACCTTTGTGACTCTAGTCCCGACCTAATTATCGCTTACAACCAAGATCTCTTGCTTCTCGCGAAGACACCTACCTAACCGCAACTAGGGTTTTCCCAAACATATTCTCTTTCTTTGGTGATACAACACACCAAGAGAATGTGTTATTGCCTAAGTCTAACAAAAATTCTTCAAGTTACATATGCACTTCAATGTGCGGATTTTACAATCTTTTGCAAATCTGAGAACCCATAAATGATCTCACAAATACAGAAATACAATGCGTGAGATGCAGGTTTCTTTTTCACAGATTTGACAATGAAAGCTCAGTGTGTATCTTCTAAAGATTTGAAAGTGCGCATGTCAAGAGGAGCACTTTGGAAAGCTTGCCCACTATGTGTTTTGATGAGGACAATTTGTGTTTCATAAGAGCATGAAGATCATCAACAAATCAACGTGCTTAAGCCTCAAGATTGGTATTAGACTTAGACTAGTAATTAGTTTAGGTTGAGTCTAAGGCTTAGGTAAACTCAATACATGTCTCATATACATAATACATTAAATCATTTTATTTTGAGATATGACATTCATAATATGTTCATGCATAATATATATACATGTTATCTGTGCATCTTAGGCATAAACTTAGTGTTGAACATGTATAAGTTAAGTGCATAACATAT
>NW_017716271.1:0-761 GCF_001865875.1 Lupinus angustifolius
AGCACACAGGAAGATAAACATGAGGTATATTCTGACACCTCATCCATTTATGATGACTCTCCTCCCTATGATGTTTTATATGAGGCCTATGTCGAGTTACATGATGAACTAAAAAAATTGGTTAGGATAAACGTTGATAGAAAGCAAACTACAAAAAGAATTAGATGAATTGAAATTAGAAAATGAAACATTAGACATCATCTATTCCTGTAGCACATGTAACTGCTTTGAAAATAATTTATGTCAAAAGTGAGACTTGCGAGACTTTGCAAGAAGAGAATTTCAAATTTAAAGAAAAATTCACACGTCTCACAAACAGTCAACAACAATTAGACACTATGCTAAGTCAAACAAGAAACGTTGGTGATCATACAGGACTAGGTTATACTCGCCCTACTAGGAACAAAAGACTATATAGAAAACCTGTAGCTCGTCCTAAAAATAAATATCACAAGCACACACCTACATGTTTTTACTGCGGTGCATATGGTCACACTTCATATTCATGTTACATCAGAAAATACGGTGTACCTAGTGGCGTTTATATGTGGATAAAGAAGGAAGATAACTCCCTGATTACTAACAGAAAAGGACCCAATATCAATTGGGTACCTAAGAAAAGCAAGTGATCTTTTTGCAGGTATGTCTTCGAACACAAGGGCAGAAATGGTAACTAGACAGCGGGTGTTCAAGACATATGACAGGTGATAGATCAAACTTCCTGGATCTTTCACTTAAAGGTAAAGGATACGTCACGTACG
>NW_017716272.1:0-240 GCF_001865875.1 Lupinus angustifolius
GAGGAAGAATCGTGTTCTAGAAGAATTGGCCAGAACCATGCTTAATAAAAGTAATATCCCCAAACATTTCTGGGCAGATGTAGTGCATACTGCATGCTATGTCATAAATCGAGTACTTCTAAGGCCTAATACAAATAAAACTCCGTATGAACTTTTGAAAGGCCGTAAACCAAACATATCTCATCTTCACGCTTTCAGATGCAATTGTGTTATCTTAAATAATGGAAAGCGGGCTTTAGG
>NW_017716273.1:0-347 GCF_001865875.1 Lupinus angustifolius
CTAATGATATTCTCTGTAAAGAATTTTCTGAGATGATGCAGGGGGAGTTCGAAATGTCAATGATGGGAGAACTCACATTCTTTCTGGGGCTTCAAATAAAGCAGCTAGAAAGTGGGATCTTCATTCATGAAGCTAAATATTGCAAAGAGCTACTTACGAAATTCGATATGGATAAATGTAAGGAAGCATCCACTCCTATGGCATCTGCATGCTATCTAGATAAGGACGAAAAAGGAAAAGCAATAGAGGAAACAAAATATCGTGGTATGATTGACTCATTACTTTATTTAACTGCAAGCCGACCTGATATTATGTTTAGTGTATGCATGTGTGCTAGATTTCAGTCT
>NW_017716274.1:0-598 GCF_001865875.1 Lupinus angustifolius
TTTTGAAAAATCATTTTTCGTATGATTTTAATCGAATAACTAGGCCCGTTAATCGATTAAAACCAGCAGTTTAAGTGCAGACAGCACTTAGGTTTCACAGTTTTTTCGGCATTTTCTCTATTTCCTCTTCCTTTTGAGTCTCTGTAAGCTGATACAACTGACTCAAGTGCATTAATCTAAATAAACCTCATCCCTAACCCTCTCTAATCTCCTAGAAATCTCCAATTTCTTCCTATTTCACTTCAATCCCGTTTTTCCCCAAATCAAAACCCTAGGTTAGGTTTGCCTCATTTCCTCTCTGTTTCGTCCAAAATCAACTTGGTTTCTGCAAAACAATGGAACAAAGTCGCCCAAAAAGGTTCAAAACCCCTGACAATCGTGGAAGAAGACCAGAGTTTGTCTCATCCTCCACTCGGGGCACCCAACAGGACCGTGGTGACCCATTCTACTCGCTCATTCTGCAAGAGACTCGATTGGCTAAGTTTCAAGGACGAAAACCCACGTATGTAAGGTATGTTGATCTAACTTGGATGGCAGAACAGAATTACAGTTTCCCGCATGATATGGAGGCTCAGGGAGCCGTTAAATTTCTGGAATT
>NW_017716275.1:0-208 GCF_001865875.1 Lupinus angustifolius
TGACCTGTTTATTAATGTTGGTGGGTTATCCTCTTTGGGTTATGGTATAGGAGACTGCTCATGGGTTAAGGATAATTTTGATGCTACTGAGGTGTATAAGTCATTTCTTAGAGGACCTCATCTGTACATTCAGGGTCAATTGACCAAGGCTGGGTCATTATCTGTTGAGAATAGGCTACTGCATTATATCATCGCTTATATTCTGGTG
>NW_017716276.1:0-908 GCF_001865875.1 Lupinus angustifolius
TCTAAGTTGCTTCCCTACAGTATCTTTATATCACGAATTGTGATTATTTGCGTATTGACGTTACTGACACTATTGTTGTTGAGTATACTGATAAGGATCATTTGGTTGGTGAGAGTCTGATTCACAAGATGGGTATCTACAAGTACGGTACTACTTGGAAATACATGGAAGACCATACTACTATTGAGCCATACTACTCTTGATCTGGAGCTAACTAGTGATGATGATCAGGATGGCATAGGTGATCAGAATGCTGCTAATCAGGGGGAGCCCTCTAGGACAGCATCACAGGATTCTGTTTTTGGTATGGCTCATATGGAAGCTATGGAACAAAGGCTCAACAACCGCATGGATCTACACTTTCAAGGGTTGAAAGACTCGTACTATGCTGGCATGGAACAATATGAAGAACGTCAAATTGCTTATTCTGACAACCAACATCAAACCGTGAGGAATCTGATTCATTCAAGAGCCGAAGCTCAAAATGCCTTCATTCGCTCTGCAATTGAAGCTCAGAATTAACTGTTTTGTTCTGAATTTCAGAAGTTGACTATGCTGATCAGGAGTGACCATACTGTAGCTATTTCTGATGATGAGATTGATCTTCCTCCACCTCAACTGTAGCTTAGGAGACTTTAGACCTAGGATATCCTACCCTTAGGTTTATTTCTTCTATTATTGCACTTTATGGACTCAGTTGTTGTTACTGTTTCGAGACTTATTTGTGCTTTTTCTGTCTGGGTTTGATATTTTATGGTTTGTTTGGTTAGTGGATTTTTTTTACTCTCTATGTTATGTTTTTTTTTTTAATTTTGCTTATTTTGTTTTTAATTATGTCAAAATAGCTTATTTGGTTATTTGGATGGTTCTTGATCATATGAGATTTGCTGGTGCATAAATTAAGCTGG
>NW_017716277.1:0-824 GCF_001865875.1 Lupinus angustifolius
CGTTCACGTTACCTATTAGTTATTTTATTGTATAAACAAGAGCATTTTGTTCAAGCCATCGATTATAAGACAGGTTAATAGTTAAATCCCAAATTAATTCATTAACTTCGTTTTATGTTTAACTACATATCTCTGTCTACTTTTGACCTGTGTTATCTTTTTGATAATGTCAAAAGGGGGAGAAAGGTTGTTTTGTTGTTGTTTGATTGTGCAGGTTGATCTTAATTCTGCTTCTGAAATATTTGCGCTTCAAACTATTAATCAGTGCCAATATATTCTTCAAGCTAATTCATCAAACAAATGGAGAGCTTGAAGATCATCAACAAATCAACATGCTTAAGCCTCAAGATTGGTATTAGGCTTAGACTAGTAATTAGTTTAGGTTGAGTCTAAGGCTTAGGTAAACTCAATACATGTCTCATATACATAATTCATTAAATCATCTTATTTTGATATATGACATTCATAATATGTTCATGCATCATATATATACATGTTATCTGTGCATCCTAGGCATAAACTTAGTGTTGAACATGTATAAGTTAAGTGCATAACGTATTTGAGTATTGCAATTTAAAAATATACATAGAAATATGCAGTTAATCGATTAAGGTGAGTTTTAATCGATTAACGTAAGTTTTTGAAAAGCAGTTGGAACAGAAAACTTGGAAAACCGAGCAGTTACAATTTTGTATTTCGTTCATCGATTAACCAAGAATTTAATCGATTAACTGGGTTGCAGAATGGTTTCTTTATAAGCTGCATTTTCAGAATTCAAGCTCATTCTTACATTTTAGATTTTAAGAGAGTTAGAGCATATTTTC
>NW_017716278.1:0-47603 GCF_001865875.1 Lupinus angustifolius
CACCGCAAGAAAGGTTTTCTTGGGCAGTAGGAAGTGAGTCAAACCAAGGGATAAGGTTCTTTAGTTTTCAAGAAAGTGTCTAAGTGTTGTAATTGAAAGAATTGTTTGTAAAACGTTATTTCGATTATAGTGAAGAAAAATATCCCAGATCAGACGGGAGGCCTGGATGTAGTTTGCAAGTGGACCCGCAAACGAACCAGGATAAAAACCTTGTTGCACGCTTTTCTTTCCCTACTCTCTTTATTGCTTTAATCGATTACTTTGTATTGTTGTATTAACTGTAATAATCTGTTCCTATATTGTACTGTTGTAACTCTGATATATCTGTTAGCTCTGTATATTTGCTTCAATCTCAATTGCTTGTCGTACAAGAAGCTGAATCTGTTTGTGCGATCTGAGCTGTTTTAATCGATTAAAAAGCTGCAGTTAATCGATTATTTTTTCTGTGTTAATCGATTAAACTGGGGGTTTTCAGCATTATATGTTGTTTGCGAAAAGCGGATACTTTGACCNCCTATTCAACCCCCCTTCTAGGTGTATTTTAGCCACTGATACCTAACAAGATTCACCATTTTCTTATCTTGAAAGAAAACTTAGAAAATATTTCCTAAAGATATGAAAGTTTGAGCTTTAGATCTTCTCAATAAAGTGTAAAAGTCTCTGTTTTCGAAAATGTGTTCTAACTCTCTTTTCTTGATTTTCAAGATTATGAAACAATAAAAAAACTTGGGTTTATATAATGTTCTATTTTTAACTGATGTTAATCGATTACACTGAACCTTAATCGATTAACGAGTTTCTTCAAAATAATAGAAAATATAAACAATTACCAGCTTAATCGATTAACAACTGATTTAATCGATTAACGGGTTTCTTACTAGCTTAATCAATTAACACATGACTTAATTGATTATCAGGATCCCAAAACTTGGTCGATTAATATGACTCCTAATTGATTAAATAGTTTTCTAAAATATATTTTTAATGATGAATGAACCTCTTACATGATTTGTAAAAGCATGATGCATGTCTTTGAATTATGTGTGATTTAAATTTCTTTTTAAATGCATTCAAAACATATTATCATGTATGTATGCAACTGCATGTAAATCATGTATGTATGCATGTAAGTCTGATTTTAGTTATGATTGATTTTATCTTGTGAGACTTTCCTTAGGGCTCATCCTAGCCTAGACTCTTACTAAGCAAACATCTTAAGACCTAATAAAGATATAAAAATACTTAACCCCTATATCTTCTTTTGAATGCTTTGCCTTGTATGTATTTGAGTCTTGACTTTATCGTTGATACTTGTTTTTTTTTTTATTTTCTCATCCTCTCAAGCTTCTCCTTCAACATTTATGCATGTTGTCAACCCTTTGCCTTTAGCACTCTTTTGTCTTCATCAACCTTTGTGTGTCCTTTTTCTTCATCAAAACATTATGTAACATCATGTATGTATTCATGCACGCTTGCATCTTCACTCTTTTGTTTACCTTTATTTTCGACATTTAATACTTTGCATGGTGTAGTTGGAGTGGCCAAAACTCAAATATGAGGCTATTTTCTTATTGAAAAATAACATGAAACCATGACCATTAAAATGTTTTAATTGTCGCGTGTTACAATCCCTATCCAGTACTAGTCTCTCCAGTACTAGAAGGATCCATATCCATCTATTTGGTAAATGTTAATCTCGTTCTATATGAGGCTAAGATTAAATTTTGATTTCGATGTAAGAATCAAATTGAAATCTGATTTGATAGAGTAATTTAATATGTTTTTGTTGAGTAGTAAGGCTTGATGACCCAATTACTTGCTTAAATTTTTCATTAACATAGATATTGGGTTGATGAAGATCATTGATAGTCTTATAAGGGAGGAGGACACATGGTGAAAAAGCTCTGCTAGGGTTTGATCCAAATATCTTGGATCTACTATCATCATGAACACATCTAAACCCCTCATTCCTTTGAATTTTCTTGAGGGATCAGAATCTCAGGAAAATCCTCCTCTTGTTTCTCCTATAAAAAAATCATTTGCACAAGCTCTGAAAAACTCTTGTGATATTGTAATCATTCAGTTGCCTCAACCTTGTATAAAGGGTGATGTCATTGCCATTCAAATCCCAAAAGAAGAATACCAAGCTGGGCTTCAACATTGTAAGAATCATCTTCATCGAAGTCTCATCATTTCTAAAGGAGACAATCCCATGAAGTTTGCTAATCTGAAAGCAAAGCTCACTTCTCTATGGAGCAAGCTAGGGAAATGAAATATGATCTCCCTTGGTAGAGGTTTCTTTGAATTTTCCTTCTCATCGATTGATGATATGAGGAGCGTCAATGCCATAGGCTGTTGGAATCTAAAACTAGGCTTCCTTCGTCTTTTTCTCTGGACCCTAGATTTCAACCCAAGTCTATAGAAAATGTCTCATGCACAAGGTTAGGTTTAGCTCATGGGTCTTCCTCAAGAGTATTGGAGTCCTCATATTACTTTCTCCATTACAAGTTGTATAGGGACACCTATTTTTCTAGATGAGGCAACAAACAATAGGGCATTTTGCTAAAGCTATTGTGGATATAAATCTCAAGGCATATCTTCTAGATCAGATTCTGGTTGAAAGGGAAGGATTTTCCATCTTTGTGGCTATAGAATATGAAGACCTCCTTAACTCTTTATTGGCTGCCATTCAATTGGACATTTGGTATCTAACTATATAAGATCAACAAAGAAAGAAGTGACAGATGAGGGCCCTAAACCTTCAGCTAGGAAATCCCAACCAGTACCCAAACCATCACATGTTGTTAAAGAAAATGAGTTTTTCACAAACCTTGAAATTAATAAAAGGGAGGATCATATTGTAGATGGTATAGAAAAGGTGGAACTATCTCAAACTATGAAGTTAAAAATGTTGTTTCTTATGATGAAGATATTTTGGGCACAAGATTTGAGGAATCCCCTGTATCTCCAAACAATCATCAAATGAACAATGTAAATTTTGTTGTCCAACCTGTTATGGAAATGGATAATCTAATTGATTCTAAAAACATGAAAATATTTGGTAGACTATGGACTAAAATGGAGGAAGAGGGTAGCTTTACCACATTTATCTCTAAACCACACAAAAATAGATTGAAGAAGAAAAGTAAACTAGAGAAGGTTCATTACACCCGAAATGACATCAACCTTAACTCTAACCAATGAAAGTTATATATTGGTATTGCAAAGGTATAGGAAACCTTAATACAAGGTTAATATTGACGAATATTTGTTTAGCTAATAAACTAGATATGGTGTCTATCTTTGAGCCTATGATTTACTCTGAGGATGTTAATCCTTTGTTTTGGTCTGGCTTGAAGCTCAAGCTATTTGTGGTAAATGATATGGGTCCTCTACTGCATAACATATGTGGTTATGGAAAATTGATTTCTCTCCTAATATAATATCATATTCAAGCCAACAAATATCCATTTCTCTTTCAATTGAAGAAGAAAATATCAACATTTGTGTAGTATATGATCACAATCATTTTCTGCAAAGAAGACAACCTTGGTCTAAAATCCAATCTTTAATGTTCATGTATAATTGTCATTGGTTTTGCATAGGTGATTTTAATGTAGTCCCAGGAAATAATGAGTGCAGAGGATCAAGTCTACCATCCAGATCCCCTTTAGAAAAATTCAAATCTTTTACTGATAATGGTAACCTCATCTACTTAATAACTAGAGGTTTTGAGTTTACTAGGTCCAATAAAAGAAGGGGATCAACCCTAATAGATAAGAGCCTTGGTAGAAGCCTTTGCATTGAAGATCTATTCGTTTGGCATCAAGCTGTGTGCTGCACTTTGCCTAAGATCTCCTCTGACCACCATCCTATTCTTCTATGTGCTAACAATGTTATTGTTAGTAACAAAATCCCCTTTTAGTTACCACAAAATGTGGTTGCCGCATCTGGATTGAATAAGAGTTGTGGCTGATTCTTGGAGGAGTGAAATTATTGGATGTCTTATGTTCATATTGTCTCAGAAGCTCAACCAACTAAAGAAAGATCTAAGAGACTAGAACATTAATCTGTTTGCCAACATTCACCATAGAGTGCAAGCTAATTTGGCCTTTGTGGAAACTATTTAGAACTATATATTTGAGTTTGGGACCAATCAAGAGTTTCTTGATGAGGAAGTTACAGCTCAAAAGAACTTGATGCAAGCTTTAAATATGGAAGAGGATTTTTGGAGGGAAAATTCTAGGCTAAATTGGCATGTTAATGGGGATAGAAATACTAGTTTCTTCCGTACAACTCTCAAAGAGATATTTGAAATATAGATAAAAATTTATCATCTTCAAGACACATGAAGCAATAGAAACTAATGTCCATACCACATCACATCTCAATAAGATATTTGAAATATACTTAAGTTTTTATCATCTTCAATATATATGAAGCAATAATAACTAATATCCGCACCACATCTATATAATATATTAAGCAACCAAAGACACACTAATCACTAGAGAGGTTTAGTCTATACCAATACCATTCAAACTAATGGAATGAAGAAATTTAATTTCATAAAAATAAATAGGACTTGCATTCATCATAGAGAGAATTTTAATAAAATTTCTTTCTCCTTGACTAAACTAGAAATGCATCATAAACAATGCACATGCTTTTATTGTAACTCTAAAGTACATACCTAACACTTGTTATATTAGACAAGTTGGTATTCCATGTGGCCAATACATAGGGTAAAGAAAGGTGCTAACTCTAAAGGACCCAAATAATATTGGGTACATACCAAAAAATATATTTGTTTTGTAGGAGTTCTTGAAAGTTGTGAACGAAATGTGATATCTTGATAGTGGTTGTTTAAAGCACAAGATGAGTGACAAATCGAAATTTTTAGTTTTGATTCCAAGAGACAAAGGATTATTCACATATGGAGACGATAATAAAGGAAAAAATATAGGAAATATAATAAATAATATTAGTATGATTTCTTTAGATGGTTTTTTCTTGAAAATTAAATGCTTAATTGATTACAATTATGATGCATGCATATGCCAGAAGAATAATACACATACACATGGATCATTTGAACAAATTAATCATGCTTGAATTAGTAGTTGGTTTGTCCAAAACCAAATTTGTTAAAGACAAATTGTGTGATGCTTGTCAAAAGGGCAAAGAAACTAAAGTTTTTTTAAGCGTAAACATATACATTTTACTACTAGGCTGTTATAATTATTGCACATGGATCTATTTGGTCCATCTAGGACTAAAATGTTTGGTAGCAGTTATTATGCTCTAGAAGTAGTAGATTATTTTTTTGAGATTCACTTTGTAACACCGTGCTTTTTCCGATCCTTATTAACTTCGTTAATAATGGATTATTAAATTAATTTTAATAATTAATCAATGATGATTCAAGATAAACCACAACAATGTTTTAGTCTTAGAATGCTCATGTTTGGTTTGCTCTGTTTTTGTAACGCTTTTGGAGACATAAAATCTCAGAGACGAGTAAAGGTCCCAATTTTGCCGTAATCGCCTCAAAAAATGGTTTTTATGTTTGGTAAGTTGTAATCGAATTCTGATCACACCGATAACTTTTAAAAATTAATTCTATGCAAAATGGATACCAAGTTATCTTATAGTGCTACTTGGTATAGTTTTCCAAGATTTGTACTTTAAAAGGTTTTAAACGAAACATAGTCGCTACAGGTGTTGTTCGAGTTGTTTTAAATTATTGAGATAGTTTTCCTCGATCTTTATATTATGTTAAACTTCATGGAGGTTTTATTTTTTAAAGCTTTTCAAGATCATATTTTGAAGTCTTACACTATATTAGTGTAACAAAGATATAATTTCAAATTTTGTTTTAGTTCATGCTTATCTTATATAAACCTTAAATCAAGTAATCAGATAATACTTGATCGTGGTCATCCAATAAGTACTCAAATACATATAAAAAGAGTTTTTGGATACTTGTCTAATCAAGTCACTTTATATCAAATCAAGTCGAACTTAGTCACATCACTCATTTTACTTGCAAATCTCTCCATAATGTACTTTCATTATCACATGTACTTCCATTTTCCCCCCTCCAAAAGTTCCCACACTTTGCTATAAATACACATGATGTGAAAAGTGAGGAACTCACTCCCCCTTAATTTTTACTTTCCAAAATTGTGGCCTTACTTACTCTAAGGAAGAACAAGGTATGTTCTTTAACTTGTTTTCTTGATTGGTCTTGATTTGTCTATTAGATTTTCAAGATTTTTTAGTATGTTGTTTGTATGTATGTAATAGATATTTTGAACGATTTGAATTTCCAAAATATTTATCTAACTCATATTTCTCATAATCTCTCATTCTTGAAGTTTTATGTATTTTTGTTCTAAGTTGAGATTTATTCTTAGTTTTGCTTTAGTTGTTCATGGATGAAGGAGCTTGACTTGAGATAGGAAACAAAACCTAACATTTTACTCTTGTAAAACTGTGGCCCCTAATGGCATAAGCCCATGAGATTTTGGTGATTATTTGTTTAGGAAAGTTAAAAGTTATGTTAATGTGGTTAGTTTTTGGAGTTTGTTCAAGTGCATGGTAGAACTCGTGGCCTCGTTTTCATTCCCCTAGGCCGTGAGCTTGTTTAGGAAAGAAAGAAAGAATGTTATTCTTAAAGTGTTGTTTTTAATAAAATTACTTTCCTTTAATGTGTTCATTTAATTAAAGTGGTATTCATTTTAAGGATTTGGTCTATTGATGTCTTAGATGATAAATGAAGATTCAAGAATATGCAATCTTGAACCGGATTGATGGAAAGTAATCGAGTTTATCTTTATATACTACTTAAGTAATTACATAGTATTACTTATGTCATAAGTAAAGTTTTAAATTTGAATATTTTCTAATTTCATTTTCTGGTATGATGTCGATGTATGTTGGAGAAGTTCGTGACGCTGGACAACCAGAGTCAGTAATCTCACCTATCATCGAAGAAGCGATACACTTAGGACCATTAAGTGAGGAAGAAGCATCGTGACACAATAGTTTTAGAATATGACATCGTGAACTCATAAAGTTCCTCAAGAGTTTGGAGATATCTCGAGTGTTAAGAAGCCATGCCTTTAATTAATTGATTTCTTGTTTGAATTAAAGAGCGTGAGATTTCTTAACTAAGTCATATTGTTTGGATTATGTCTTATATTTATTTTTCTTGATGAGTTATGTTGGCTATAATATGGTACTAACAATAGATGAACATTACATATATCATACTACTTTTTGAAATATAATATGTTGTGTGCTTGATATAAAATGTGATCCCTATTGTTCTCAAGACATGAAAACAATGATGTTGATAGTGGGAAGAGTTATCTTGAAGTAGGACTCTACTAAGTAGAAGTCAGGGGTTGTGAGATGACAAACAAATGCCTTCAGATGTGAGGATGAAAAGAACATGAGTATAGTCATGTTCTATATTTGAAGAGGTCTTAAGGACGAGAACCCAAGTAAAAGTTCAAAAGTGATGAAAGGTTAAAGTAATTTATTTTTTAAAAGTCTTTGAGACGGGAAGTCTTGAGAATGTTAATAGGGTTATATGAAATCTATGAGAAAGGACTAATGTCGCAAAGATGTAACAAATACCTATTAAAAAAGAGTATAATGTAAATGCTATTCACCTGTAGTATGGGATTCTTGGGAAACATTTTAACATTGGCAGGGACCCCTTCTATGCTCCTGCTGTTCAAGCAGAACGATTAGCTAATTCTGTTGGCTGTAAACTCACTTACATCAGGTATGCCGATATGGCTTGGATGATGGAGTATGGATTCCAATTCCCTCATGAATTGGAGACTCAAGGGGCTGTGAAGTTTTTGGTACTAAATGGCAGCACATACCCCTCTCTGGTTCGGGATTTTTATGCCAATTCTTAGTACAAGGATGGTGATTACCTTAGTATGGAAAAAGGGAGGTTAATCACATTGGATAAGGATATTTTTATGGCTATTGGAGGTTTGTTGATTGTTGGTGCCCTTTTAAGCATCTGCAATGGTGAGAATGGAGTGCTTATGACTCCACGAAATGTACAAGTCGTGCCTTAAAGGACCACATTACTTTGTGAATGGGGAGCTTACTAAGGGAGGGTCCATGACAATAAAGAATATGCTATTACACTACCTGATTGCCTACATCTTGATTCAACGTAACGCAATCCATGCACAACCAACATTCAATGATCTAAAGCTTATGTAAGCCATTAAAGAAGAAATTATGATTACCTGGCATGCTAAGATCTAGAAGGTCATTTTTGGCATTGCCTCTTCTTCCTCGAGGATATTAGCAAAGGGATCTTTATCTCCCATGTCATCGACCATGTTGGGATCAACACTTTTGGTGAGGAGATAATCACTATAAATCCAATAGAGCATTTGGTTAATGATAGTCTGATCCACAAAATGAGTATCTATAAATATAGTGGAGAGATGATGTATCAGGAAGACCATAAGACAACCATTGATCTTGATTAATTTGATGAGGAAAGGTATGCTGACCAAGGCGAGAAAAACTAAGAATAACATAATGGTGAGGCTCCTCATTTGCATCTAGAAACTTCGTTTGGTTTTGCTTACTTGGATGCCACAGAACAACACCTTAATGAGTACATTGATTCGAGAATGCAAGCCATGGAGGAAATGCACATGGCTGAGTTTCAGCAACAAGATTTGGAAAGCTAGGTTCACTTAGATCAGATTAGCTTCCTTGTCAAGGCCTATGCTGGGTTTTCACAACCACCTCCTAGCTACTCTAGCTTAGGGCATCCTTGTTTGTCCTAGTTAGGTTTAGTTTTAGGTGTGTGTGTTTTAGGTCATTACATTGTAATTTCAGGACTTGTTTATTTGTACTTTCATGTCATTATTTGCACTTTCATGTTTCTTTGGTTTTATGTACTTTGTTATCATTGTTTGTAATCCTTTTGATCAATGAATGAATGAATTTTTGTTTGAAATCTTTTGCATTTTCAATATTGTTCTTAATACGTCTATTATAACATGGATACTAATTATCATTAGTTCTTCACATTAACATGCAATTCCAAAGAAAAATTGGAAAACCAACATAATAAATCGATTATTAGCAGTCTTAAACGATTAAGATAAGTCCAAAATGCATTTTTCTATAAAATTAAACATACTTAATCGATTGAGTAACTATATAATCGATTAAGTCCATTAGAAATTGCATTCTTTTCTTACTTTTGGTTACAATTTTTCATATATATATTTATATATGATTACCTTTTGTTCATGCCAAAAGTGGGAAAAAGTTGTTGTTTATGTTTTGCAGATTTGTAGCATTATCAAGGCTTTCGTTAATATAAAATTATTCAATGCACAAAGTGAATGTGAGCAACGCTTAAAAATCAAAGCAAATTGCAAAATAAGTTGATTGACATCAAGAAGTTCCAACACTTGTTTGTCATCATAAAAAATGGGGAGATTTTAAATGCAAGCATGCATCACATGGATTTTGATGAAGATAAAGTTTAAAGACAAGCTTGATGATATGGACAAATCAACAAACAACAAAGTCAAGGATCAAAGTTCGAGCATTAAAGATGATATAGAAGGTTGAGTATTTTCTATTATCTTAGGTCTTAAGATGTTTGAATGGGTAGAGTCTAGGTTAGGTAAATCTTAAAGGAAGTCTCACAACCTAAAATATGATCATAATTAATAATGGGACTTATATGCTTACATACATGATTTACATGCACATGCATAATTACACGATCACATGATTTTGGTGCATTAAACCAAATTTAAATCATACATCATTAAAATCATGCATCATACTTTTAGAAATAATGTACGAGGTTCATAAGACATCAAAGTAACATTTTCAGAAAATCCTTAATCGATTAAGGTTAAGTTAATCGATAAAGATGTGCAAAATGGAACCCGTTAATTGATTAACTTATGAGTTAATTGATTAATGGTAGTTACAGTTTCTAGAATCTTGATTTATAAAGCTCATTAATTGATTAAGTAAAATGTTTAATTAATTAACTACACTAGAAAATAGAAATGTATTTTAAACCAAATATTTCCATTTGCTAGGCAATTATTAATTGCATTTTTTATTTTCATTTTCACATTCAAAGAACAAATTTTCCAAAGTTTTTATGAAATGAGAGAAAAATATTTTGATACACAGAAGAAATAGGAGAATACATTATGAATCATTGAAGAAGTATTTCAATTTTTTAAGTCATAACAAGTATACCAAACCTTGCATGTCACATCTTCATATTCTGGGTTTTGTGAGACTTTTGGGAAGGTTTTAAATTTAGGAAGTGCGTGTACATTCATCACAGTTTAGGCGCGTCATTCTTTTGTGCTCATTTAGACAATTGTATAAACTCTTTTTCTTTGGTGTGCTGTATCACCAAGAAGAAGAGAAAAGGTTGAAAAACCCTAGTTATAAGTGGCGAGGAGCCATTAGAAGCTAGGTTCATTGTACAAGTATTTTTGCTAGAGAAAGTTAGAAGTGGTGGGACCATCCATTCGAAGTGGCGACGGATCCATTAGAAGTGGTGAAGGCAATCCATAGGAACTTAGTCCAAGATAGTCTTGGTGGAAATATGTTTGTAAAACATTCTTCCATGGTGAATAAAATCACCAATATCAAAATGGGAGGCACGGATGTAGATTGCGTGTTGATTAGTAATCGAACCACAATACGTAATCGCCTCATTTTTCTTATCCCTTACTCTTTATGGTTTCACAATATTTGACTTACTTAACTTGATATTCAAATCTTTCCGAGTCAATTGCATATTCTGTGTGTCAATTGCATATTATGTAAATCTTTGCATCTTGGTGTGTCTATAAAACAAGTTTTTCAAGAAAAATAATTGCTTAATCGATTAAGCTCTAAAGTTAATCGATTATATGTAGAAGCAGTTAATCGATTAAGACATCCTTTAATCGATTAAACAGTGAGGAAAATCATTGAATATATTTTAATCGACAAACAATAATCGAGTACTGAACCACCTATTCACCCCTTAAAGGTGCAGTTTAGAGCCCTTGTGAACCACCAAGCTAACCTTCACAACTTTAAAAGATGGTATGAGTAAACCTCCAGTTCTACAAGTGTTAGACTTTTCTGCGAGCAATACTGACACAACAGGGCCATCCCATTGCTTTCTTTAGAAAAAACTAGGGATGGCAAAAAAACCCGTCCCATGGGTACCCGTGGAAGTACCCGCAACGGGTACCCACAATAATAGCTAATAGGCGGGAGCGGATTTTGTGATATCTGCCCCGCGGGTACCAGCAAATTTATATATTTAGGTTTTAGTTAATTTTTTATATATATTTATTATTATTTTAAGATTATATATCATATACTTTATTATTATTTCATAATAAATTATACATATTTGACTATGATCATAAATTTATCTTTTAAATATTATATTATTCATGTAACAATTAGTTTTACATATTAATTATTATAAATTATATAAATATATAATTAAAATTAAAAACCCGTTGGGTACCCGCAAATTCCCACTATCCGCACGAGTACTCACAAATATTGCAGGTTTGGGCACGGGAAAGCACCACCCGCGCCCGCCCGCGCTCATTGCCATCTCTAGCAAAAATTGGTTCCTCGAATGCAACATGCCTCCACCTATGTCCGCGAGATGTATGTTGTCATAGAGGCAGTCAAAAAGTGCCATTAGTACCTCATCATTACAACATTCCCAATATTGACACACCAGCATAGTTTAAAGCACTTAGTGTCCTAAGGGTTGCACACCCCTGAACAGCAGAAACTGGCAATAAAATTAATTGATTTTCAATATGAAATTAAGTATAGAACCAGTACCTCTAATAGAGTGGTGTATGCCCTCTCCTAGTGCATGGATGAGTTTGTGGTTGCACAGTTTTCATCGGTTGATTCTCTTGGATTGACACAAGATCTTCCTTAGCTCCTTCTGGTAGGAATTTTTCAATTGTTGGGCACAACCCTCTATTTCAGCTCCACCAATCATCCTTAGTCCATTGTGTAAAGAAGATCTTGCTCCTAACCTTGACACGGTTTTGATGAAGATACCAACATCACATAAAGAAGAAATGGAAGAATACTTATGAAGACAATGAAGTAAAGCTTCAAGGAATTGAGAGTCTAAGTCTATATGTACTTCTATCCTTATACTCTATAATATACAATTAGTAGTAATGCTAAAAAATATTTTAAAATAAAAACGGAAACTACAAGTATAAATGAAAACAATTTTCAAAATACTGTGTAACAGGTTACTGGATCTAAGTAATAGATAACTGTGACTAAGTAACAGGTAACCAAAAATAAGTAACAGGATACCAAAACTAAGTAACAGGTTACATGAGTGAGAAACGAGTTACCCAAAAAAAAATGAACATCATAATTGATTACTCCCTTTGGGTAACCGATCACATGGTTATAGTATATGAGAATAACCGAATACACAGTGTAGTAATCGATTACTAACTTGGACAAAATGTTTGGGTAATCGATTACATTGATGTTGTAATCGATTACTTAGTTCAAAAAATGTTTGGGTAATCGATTATGTTGAAGGTGTAATCGATTATTGGGAGTTGTTACACCAGTTTTTTAAATTCAAACTAAACAACTTTCATCCCAAACATAATGGTTACATTCCAATCAACTCCTGACTTTTCATAGAGGTTTTATGGCTAATTGGAAAGCCTATTAAAAGGCATGGAAACTCATAATTCAAACACACAACTCACATACACAATCTAAATTTTTCTGAAACTTTTTATGCCCTTTCTGCAACTTGTTCTTAACTGTGAGATTAAACTATTTGAAGTTGCTTTAAGTGTGGTTTCAAAGATTTTCAAACCATCTGGGAATTATAACTAAGTGTATAAAGAGTTACCGGATTACAAGAGATCATAGTGTTCAAATCTTGTAAAGGCAGTCCTTGCCATTGTTAAAGTTTTCTTCATTCAATTTTCTGAAATACTTTCTATCACAAAGGTGTGATAAGAAAGGGGATAGAGTCACTTGGAAAGGTTGTCTTCCAAAGAGGGACACATGTATTAGAGAGTGAGTAAGGTACAAGGAAGTCTCGAGGTGAGAATTTGTAATTACTACTCTTAATATCTAGTAAAGAAATCTCTTGTGTTGTAAGAGTACTAGATGTAACCTTCGGTTGACAACAAGGTGAACCAATATAAAACTCTCTGAGTACTCTCTTCTCCCTTATCTCCTTAAATTTACTCGATATTTTTCTACATAATTTTTCCGCTGCTACTAACTCTGAAATTTGTAGAAAAATCTATCATAGATTTAAGACAACTAATCCATCTCAATCTTATGATTGGAACCAAAGCTTATTTTGAGTAAATTATTCTCAAATCTGATCCTATATCTAAGATGGCCTCAAGATCATTTCTGGGAGAAGGTTCCAACATCAATCGCCCTCTAAGTTTTCTTGGAGAATGCTACGAATTTTGAAAAATCAGGATCAGAATCTGTATAGAATCTCAAGATCTGGATATTTGGAATTCGATTGAGGAATGAAGTTATGAACCTTTCACCGTTGATAATGGTGTAAGGGAAGTAAAGCCAAAATCCTCATGGAATGATAAAGATAAAAAGAAGATGAAATACAATCTCAAAGGAAAGAACATCCCCACTTCAACACTTGGTATTGATGAATTCTTTAGAGTATCAAACTACAAATCTGCTAAAGAAATGTGGGATACTCTAGAGACTACACACGAAGGAACTGAGGAAGTCAAACGGTCGAGACTCAATACTCACTCCCAAGAATACGAAATGTTTCATATGAAGCCTCGAAAGAATATACAAGATCTCCAAAAGAGATTTACTCACCATACAAATCATCTTATTGCACTTGGAAAAATATTATCAAATAGTGACTTGAACTTAAAAGTTTTGAGATCACTCACCAGAATATGGCAACCAAAAGTAATAGCCATTTCTGAAAAGAAAAGTTTATCAAAAATTTCTTTGGCTGCTTTATTTGGTAAATTGCTAGAACACGAATTGGAACTCAGCCAACTTGACCAACATGAAGAGCAAGAAAACAAGAAGAAAAATATCTCTCTTACAGTAAAGGTAGATAAATATGATGCATCAGGGGATGAATCAAAAAAATGAAGAGATGGAAGACATAAGTCTTTTAGTAAAGAAGTTCAGCAAGTTCCTTAAAAGGCACAAATGCGCTAAAACTGGACAAATGAAGAAATTCACCAAGAATAATAATGCCTCCACTTCAAACCAAAACTTCACATGTTTTGAATGTGGTAAGCCTAGTCACATGAAGATGAAATTTCCAAACCTGAAAAAGAATTCCTTCAAAGGGAAAAATGAAATGATGATTGGACGAAGAGCGTACATAGCTTGGGAAGACAATGATACCAGTTCTGCCTCAAAACTAGAAAATGAAGAACAAGTTCATCTCTCACTAATAGAATCTCATCACTCTGATGATGAAGAGGTAAATGAAACTAAACTATTTTATTCTTCTGAATTACAACTTGCATTTAATGACTTACATGATGAATATGTCAATCTCACTAAATTGTTTTTAAAACAAAAAACTAAGTTAGAAGTATTCACAAATAAACCATCATCTTCTTCATGTCAAAACTGCTTTACTCTTGAAAAGAAAGTTTCAATATTAAGTCTTGAACTTAATAAATTAAACAAGAGTAGAAAAAATATGGATAAAATGATTAAAGATCAGAGACATTCTACAGACCGAAGAGGTCTTGGCTACTTTAACAGCCAAGTTTCTAAGAAACAAAATGTGGCAACGAAAATAAACTTTTAGAAAAAAAGTATCCATGTATTTACTTGTAGTAAAAATAAAACTAGGATACATAAGTATCATCCCATATGTACTTATTAGAAGAACCATGGACATACACCAATTACTTGCATGATTAGAAAATATGGTGTGCCCTTAGGTCACTATAGATGGGTTGAGAAAAGTGCTAACCATGTAGGACCCAAGGAAAATTGGGCACCTAATACTACTTAACTTGTTTTGTAGGATAATTTGAGAGTCATCTGCAATCAATGGTAATTGGACAACGACTTTTCAAAGCACATGACGAGCGACAAAGATAAGTTCTATGTCCTTACTCTAAGGGACAAAGGCTCTGTTACATATGGTGATATAAACAAATGAAAAATACTTGGAGTTGGTAGAATCGGTAAGCCACCTTCGACAACTATAGAAGGAGTATTGTATGTTGAAAGGACTCAAGCACAACTTGTTGAGCATATGTCAACTATGTGACAAAGGATTCCATGTGGCATTCTACTCTGATAAGTGCATCATCGAAAGTAAGGATTCTAAAAACTCTAAACTAATTGGTAAAAGGATAAATAATATATATATATATATATATGATTGACCTAGATTCTTATTTATAAATAAAATGTTTAGTTGCTAATAATAATCATGATGCATGGCTTTGGCATAGGAGAATTGCTCATATTCATATGGATCATTTGAAGAAACTGATTAAGAAAGATTTAGTTGTTGGTTTACTCATAATGAAGTTTTTTAAAGACAAACTATGTAGTACTTGTCAAATAGGCAAACAAACAAAAACTTCTTTCAAACCTAAGAATATGGTTTCTTTCGATAGACCATTGCAGTTACTACACGTGGACTTATTTGGCCCCTTAAGGACCAAAAGTTATGGTGGTAACTATTATGCTCTTGTTATAGTAGACGATTATTCAAGATGTACTTGGACTCTATTCTTAGTTCATAAGAATGACACATTTAATGCCTTTAGAAAATATGCTAAAAGAGTTCAAAATGAAAAAATATAGAAAATCACTGCTATAAGAAGTGATCATGGGGGAGAATTTCAAAATGCTTCTTTTGAAGAATTTTGTGATGATCTTGGTGTCAATCACAATTTTTCTGCTCCTAGAACACCACAAAAAAATGGTGATGTAGAGAGAAAGAATCGATCCTTAGAAGAACTTGCTCGTACAATGTTCAATGAAACTAATCTCCCAAAATACTTTTGGGCTGATGTAGTTAGTACAACATGTTATGTTTCAAATAAAAATGTTATAAGACCAATTCTCAAGAAAACCCTTATGAACTCTTTAAAGGTAGAAAACCAAACATTTCTCATTTACATGTATTTGGTTGTAAATGTTCTGTTTTAAATAATGGTAAAGACAACTTAAGCAAGTTTGATGCAAAAGTCGATGAATGACTCTTCCTAGGGTACTCTCCTACGAGTAAAGCTTACATAATTTTCAATAAAAGAATTTTAGTCATGGAAGAATTTGTTCATGTGTCTTTTGATAAAACGAATCCTATAATAAAGGATGAGTTAACTCTTGATGAAGAGGACTTGCCACGTTCCCCTTTAAAAGAAGAGTCTTTTACCAATACAACAATCAATACTGAGCATTTGAAAATGGATGATACTCTATCTTCTCAAGAAGAGCATATTCATTCTGATTTACCAAAAGAATGCAGAACTTATTGATATCATCCTATTTACAACATCATTTGCAACATAAGTAAGGGTGTCACTACCCGTTTAAAGCTAACTGATGCTTGTTTAAAAATGACATTCATTTCACAAATAGAACCTTCCAAGATTGGTGATGCAATTGAGGATGAATACAGGATTCTTACAATGTAGGAAGAGTTAAACCAGTTTGAGAGAAATGAAGTTTGTGAACTTGTTCCTTGACCGAATAATATGCATGTTATAGGAACTCGTTGGGTATTCAGTAATAAATCAGATGAAAATGGAATTATTGTTAGAAATAAAGCTAGATTGATAGCACAATGATACAATCAGGAAGAAGGAATAGATTTGATGAAATCTTTGCTCCTGTTGCTAGATTTGAAGCTATTCGGTTATTACTTGCATATGCTTGCTCTCTAAATCTTCAGTTATATCAAATGGACATAAAGAGTGCATTTCTTAATGGTTATATACAAGAAGAAGTGTATGTCGAACAACCTCCAGGTTTTGAAGACTACAAAAATCCTTCTCATGTATATAAAATTAAGAAAGCTCTCTATGGCTTAAGGCAAGCTCCACGTGCTTGGTACGATCGTCTAATAAGCTTTCTACTTGAAAAAGGCTTTACCAAAGGAAAGGTTGACACTACACTTTTTATTAAGAAAATAAATCATTATACTCTTCTTGTTCAAATATATGTAGATGATATTATTTTTGGTTCTACTAATGAGATTTTGTGTAGTGATTTTGGTAAAATGATGCAAGGGGAGTTTGAAATTTCCATGATGGAGAAATTAAATTACTTCCTTGGATTGTAAATCAAATAACTCGAGGAGGGTACTTTTGTAAGTCAATCAAAATACTATAGACTTTATGAAAATATTTGAAATGGATGACTGCAAGATTGCCACTCTTATGGGTTCTGGTACATATATCGATACAAATGAAGCTTGAAAATGCATTGGCATATCAAAGTATCGAGGTATGATTGGTTCTCTACTTTATGTAACTGCCAGTAGACCTGATATAATGTTTAGTGTCTGTTTGTGTACATGTTATCAATCAAAACCAAAAGAATCACATTTAGTTGTTGTCAAAAGAATCATGAAATATCTAAAAGGCACAATTGACGTTGGATAATGGTATCCAAAAGGAAGTATATTTGATTTGGTAGGATATTCAGATTTTGTTGGATGCAAAACTGAGAGAAAAAGCACAAGTTGTACTTGCCATATATTAGAAAATGCACTGGTCTCATGGTCATGAAAGAAAGAAGCCAGTGTTTCCCTAAGTACTGCTAAAGCAGAATACATAGCAGCAGGTAGTTGTTGTGCCCAAGTGTTGTGGCTTAAACAACAATTACGAGATTATGGCTTAGACATATGTGGCATTCCCCTAAAATATGAGAATCTAGTAATGCATTCTAGAACCAAACACATAGATATAAGACATCACTTCCTTAGGGACCATGTCCGAAAGAAAGATGTGAGTATAGAATTTGTTGATACTCATGACCAACTAACAAATATATTTACTAAATCTTTGGCAAAAGAACCTTTCTATAAAATTAGACTAGAATTAGGCATACTTGATGAAGCTTACTTGTCTTAAATGCTTATACATGATTATGTGTTTGCTTCATTGCGTTTATCTTATGCCTACTTATACTTAAAATTGCTTAGTTTTGTTTAATTTTGTCAATTTTTTGGGGTATGTAATCGATTACATAGGGTCAATAATTGATTACCATGCATCAGTATGTCTGAAGACTCGAAATTCTAGGGTCACTAATTGATTACTCTGGAGAGTAACCGATTACCGCATATGACAGAAACTTTTTGTAATCGATTACTGCATGTGACAAAAAAAATTTGTAATCCATTACTCTACAGAGTAACCAATTACTGAATATGGCATAAACCTTTAGTAATTGATTATCCATTTGTGTAATCGATTACCTAAACTTGTTATTTGAATGCTGAGAATTTTTATGCTGAGTAACCGATTACTCACCTTGAATAACCGATTACGCAAACCAGCATTTAAGTGTTCTTCTCCATTTTTTCCAGACATTTCATCTTCTTCCTCAAACCCCTCTTTCGTGTCTACCCAATTTTGCCTCTAAAAACTTCATCTTTGATATGATTTGAGTGATTTTTGAGTCATTTTGTATCAAATTTTCAATTCTAAACACTTATATTCCATAAATTTCGTGTTTAGTGGCCAAAATAAAAAATCTCAAATCTCTCAAACACTCAAAACCTAATTTTTTTGAAACTTCCATCCATGGATTCATCATCAAAAGCTAAGAAGCCACATACCAGTATGTCTCAATAGAAGCAAGGCACTTCATCTTCTGAGGCTAATCATCTAGATTTAGCATGAGTTCTCGCCAAGGATGAACAACGCAAAGTCTATTCGGGGCATTTTCTTGGACGATAATCTTTGCTCCTAAGTATGGGAAGATAAGTAACCGAGTTTGATAATTTCCATTTCCCTATTCTACTTAGGCAACACTTTTTTTTCTATTTTTGTGAGGAATTAAATACCTACTACCCTGAACTTTTTATAGTATTTTACTGCAATTTGAACTTGAGGAAAAACCGTTTAACATCCTCAGTGAAAGGAAAAGAAATTATTTTAGATGTAATCACTTTCAGTTCAATATCCTATAATATACCCTATCAAGCTAGCACAAAAGATTTCGGTCTTGTATGTGAATGAGATAATTATGATAGAAAAGAGTTCTATTACTCTATGTGTAGATTCTCTAAACATGAAATCGAAATGTGTAAGCAACAGGCTTTAGGTGAAACTGTAAAGAGTAGAGATATCCTTGCTATAGGAAATCTCAATCTTGAAGATCATTTGCTTCCCTACTTTCTTAGGTATGTCATAGTTCCAAAATTCTCAAATTAATGACATATAACTACAATTGATGTATGCTCTTAAGCATAACCTTCAAATCAATTGGGCTTTGACAGTAATGAGACAAATATGGTACGTGCGAGAAACTCACAGCCCCTTGCCTTATGCAATCATCATCACCAACAAACTTGAGCATTTTGGTGTATCCACTGCTGGTGAGTCCAAAATCACACTCGATGCACACGATAGTAAGATCGATGTTGATGTGATCCACAAAATGGGTTTCTTTGGAGACAAAATTGATGGTATTTATAAGCATCAAAGTGATAGACAGGCTGCACCTGCTGATCCAACTGCAAATGTCTCTATTAACCCTCCTGAACCTCAACCTTCTGAATTTCATGCTGAGTGATCTTCATCTGCTGCCATGCCTACCAATCAGATGACCATGGACGAATTATTCTCTCTTCGAGGCTACATCTCTAATCAAATGAATGCTCTTGATGCTCAGAATCAACAAATCCAAGTTAAACTTCAACGTCCATCCTATAAGATCAACAACATGGATCTTGATGACGATAATATTGAGCCTGAGTCTTAGAATAGTTAATGTCTACATTTCTCTTTGTAATGTTGCACGATTGTTGACTTATTTTATATGTTTTTTGGTTATTTGAACAATGTATGAACATATTTTTAGTTTTATGCAATGCTATGTTAAATTTTTGTGTGCTATATACATATCGTATGTGATGGACTCTTAGAAAACTACATTGTCAAGAAGATATTGGTTTGTCACCATAAAAAAAGGGGAGATTGTGAAGAAGATCTTGCTCCTAACCTTGACACGGTTTTGATGAAGAAACCAACATCACATAAAGAAGAAAAAGAAGAATATTTATGAAGACAATGAAGATAAAGCTTCAAGGAATTTAGAGTCTAAGTCTATAGGTACTTCTATCCTTATACTCTATAATATACAATTAGTAGTAATGCTCAAAAATATTTTAAAATAAAAATGAGAACTACAATTATAAATGAAAGCAATTTTTAAAATACTATGTAGCCGGTTACTATGACTAAGTAACAGGTTACCAGAACTAAGTAACAAGTTACATGAGTGAGAAACGAGTTACCCAACAAAAACTGAACAAGATAATCGATTACTCCCTTTGAGTAACCCATTACATGGTTAAAGTATTTGAGAGTAACCAATTACACAGTGTGGTAATCGAATACTTAGTTGGACAAAATGTTTGGGTAATCGATTACGTCGATGCTGTAATCGATTACTGAGAGTTGTTTCACCAGAATTTCAAATTCAAACCTAACAGCTTTCACCCCAAACTTAACGGTTTCATTGCCATCGACTCCTATCTTTTTATAGCGGTGTCATGGCTGATTAGAAAACCTATTTAAAGGCATTAAAACTCATAATTCAAACACAACTCACATACACAATCTGAATTTTTCTGAAACACTTTTTCTGCACTTTCTGCAACTTGTTCTTAACATTCAGATTAAACTTTCTGAAGTTGCTTTAAGTGTGATTTCAAATATTTTTAAACCTTCTGGGTTTTATAACTAAGTGTATAAAGAGTTACCGGATTGCAAGAGATCATAGTGTTCAAATCTTGTAAATGCAGTCCTTGCCATTGTTAAAGTTTTCTTCATTCAATTTGCTGAAATACTTTCTATCACAAGGATGTGACATAGGAATTAGAGAGTGAGTAAGGTACAAAGTTGTCTTGAGGTGAAAATTTGTAATTACTACTCTTAATATGTAATGAAAAATCTTTTGTGCTGCAAGAGTACTGGATGTAACCTTCGGTAGACAAGAAGGTGACCCAGTATAAAACTCTATGAGTACTCTCTTCTCCCTTATCTCCTGAAATTTACTTGATATTTTTCTACCTAATTTTTTCGCTGCTACTAACTCTGAAATTTGTAGAAAAATCTATTATAGATTTAAGATAACTAATTCACCCCTCCTACTTGTCATCTCAGTCTTACACATTGGTTAGACAAAATTGGTTAGTAGGTGTCTCCAAGCGTATCTCAAGTGTTTCATTAGCTCCAAACCATATAAATGATTTCCGCATCTTTCCCTTGCGAAGTACTAGTAAAATACTTCCAAGCATTTTGCCACCGGCTTCTCCCCATTTGAGGTTCTATATGGTCGTCCACCTCCTAGAATGACCAACTTCTTGGTCTGCTGTATAGTTCCCTGTCCAACACTTGATAACCTACACACGCATACAACAATGCTCAACATTATGAAACATAATCTTTTAAGGGCTCAACAAACAATGATAGCCCAAACTCAAAGTGGATGAAAAGACATTAACTTTAGTGTTGGAGATTGGGTTTTCTTAAATTTGCCACCATACAGACAAGTGATTGTGGTTCGTTAGCTGTGTCACAAGGCCACTCCTCAGTTTTCATGGGCTGTATCAAGATCTCCGTCACATCGGTCCACTCTCTTACGAACTAGCCCTACCCACCACTTCTAGTATTCATCCCATTTTTCATGTCTCCTTACTCCAGCGATTCTATGGCGACCCAGAGACACACCATGTTCCCTTTCCGACTCCTTCAAGTACGGATTTGGAGGAGGTGGTGGATCTTGACAAAGGAGAGGAACACAAACTTAGTAAGGAGATGCATGAGCAGTCCAAACTAGATTAGAAGAAGTAGGTTGGAAAGAGAGAGACTCAGTTTCTAGAGAGGAAACTGAAATGGGTGAAAATGTTTTGGGAACAAAAGAAGAAGGTTTGTAAAAGAGAGGTTCGATTTCTAGAGAGGGAAAAGCAAAGGGTCGAAAATGTTTTGGGATAACTAGAAACCCCAACTAATTCTACTTGAGCTGAACTAGGAACTCACATGGTTGTTCCACTTCAAAAGGAGCCTTTGGATCTTGCATCCATTGAATCAAATGGCAAAAAAAAAGAGCTATTTGAGTGGCTTAGCTTGGGAAGCACAATGGCAGATGTCCAGAAAATCCCACCCTCGTTGTCATTGAATCAAAATATCACTTTGTACAAACCCCAATCTCATACCTCTAATCATTGGCCTCCTCTACACCATGCGCCTTCCCCAAGACTGTGCCAACCTATTGCAGCACGTGGCCTGGTGCTGCAAGTTTTCAAAACAGGACCTTTTGATGACAAGGTACCCTTGACACACATCCCACCTCTTGAGGTTCCCAACTTTGGCACAAGTTACGGCTCCAGATATGTTTCAATTGCTCCATCCGGTTTTGGCCACTCAAATCAACCAGCGCATATTCCTAACTTGAGGACAAGGTTTTTTTGTAAGAAATGATAGGGACCGAAAGGCTAAGGCAAGACCCAAACGTGCACACATGATTCCCACCTAGAAGAGAGATTATGTGATGAAATAGCGAGGAGTATATTTTACTTTTTCTGTTTTAACAAACTTTCTCTTTATGTAAGATCTATCCAAATGTATAGCTAAGATTATGTCATTTTTATTTTTAGTTTTATTCAGATGAAAGAATGGATATGAATGATGAATATTCAGTAATTTTCTCCTAGCTAAGTTTGATTTCTACAAATAGTCACAATTTGCCTGACAATAGTCCATTATGTCATGTTGTTAATATTTCCATTTTTAGTCATATTGTTATATTGTTAATTTATGATGTGTTTTGTGTGAGGGGTAGTGTATTAAATAAAGTTTTGCTTTATTTAGTATGTGTTTTCACTATTACATGCATACAATGCATGTGGTCCATGATTATTGACATGCATATTGTATTTGTATAATTATATGTCCTGAGTCATTTTATGAGAGAGAATGGTGGTGAGATCCGATATAAGCTTGAAAGCATTGGTAGGTTCCCAAAGTGAACATCAAGGAAATAACGAACTTGTTCAAGCATTGCTAATATCATGACCATCAAAGCTATATATTGGCTTAACCCTAAAGATTGTTATATAGAAAGCATGTTTAGTGTCTATTGTAAAGGATACCAATATTAATCATATGGTTTGGCATTGGTGGAGTTAAAGAATGCCACAAATGTATCCATCATACTAATGAAAATGAAATTCACTTATACTTTGAGCATCACATATTGAAAGTTGAAGACAATTAATTTGATATTGATCAACCTATCTCAATATCACAATATGCTCTAAGTTATGAATGCCATGATATAATTAAAAGATTCATTCAAATAGTATGATAACATGTATTTCATTTCCGAGTCTTAGTATAGTTTATATAGAGTTTCATGAATTCCTCAAGCCCTTTCCAGGAGGCACAAATCGTTTGGGAATGCATTGGTTCGTTTGGGAGTATGCTAGTCCAGTTTCAAATTCAAAACTGCTAAACAACATTGGGTAATCAGTTACTCAATCATGTTAACCAATTACTCAACCTTACTATCCAATAAGGTAATTGGTTACTTGATTTGAGTAATTAATTAGTCTCCCTTGTTTTTGTCTCGTAACCTATTATCCCGTTTCAGGTAACATGTTACTCTCTTTCAAGTAACATGTTATCCTGTTTCGGGTAACCCGTTACTTAGTTTTCTATAAAATTATTTTTAAATCTTTGAAACTCATTTTTCAACTTCATTTAAGTTTGTGAAAATGTTTATGAAAATTATTGCTATGAGCATTTGTGATATAGAATAGTAATAGTTAGTAAGGAATAAGATTTAATCTAGAAAGCAATAAAAAGTATCGTCTAACTAAGTGATTGGTTTCCATGCATCAAGTCTTTAATCCATTGCCTCCTTTTTGTTGATGTTGGTATCTTCGTCAAAACCTAGACATGGTCAAGAAGAATATCATTCTTCACACATCTAGGACAAGAAGACCTTGTTGAAGCATTATTGTATCATGACTCTAAAGCAATGCATTGGTTTAACCCTAATGATTATTATCTAGAAACATGTTTAGTGTCTATGAAACTAATATGGCAACTAAGAGGGAGGGGGCAGGGTGGGGGCGTGAATGAGTTAATAGGAGAAATTATTAATTTTTCTGCGTACCAAAATTGTAAGTATAAGACGACAACTAAGAGGGAGGGGGGTGAATTAGTTGATGGGAGAAATGACCGATTTTTCTGCTGAGATATCAAAGTGTTTGTGCAGCGGAAAATAGTTGCAGAAATCATCCGAGTTAAAAACCCAAAGTAAGTACATGAAGAGAGTAGATGAAGAAGAGTACATAGAGAATTTTTATACTGGTTCACCTTCTTGTCCATTGATGGTTACATCCATTACCCTTGCCACATAAGAGATTTTTCCACTAGATACTTTGAGTTACAATTACAAATTCTCGCCCCAAGACTCTTGTACCTTACACACTCACAAATATCTATCCTTGGAAATAACCTTTCCATGTTAACTCTTTTCCACTTCAAACGACATCCTTGTGATGACAAGTTTTACAACAAGATGAAGAATGAAGTCAATGCCAGGATTGCCTTTATAACTATTTGACAATTGCTATATCTTTCAATCTTTTTTCTCTAAATATATATACTTAGTAAACAATGCTCTTATATGTTTGAAACTTTAGAGTTTATCACTTGAAGCAACATTAGAAAAATCTGAAAGTTTAATATCAAAGTTGCAAAAGAGTGCATAAAATTGTATAACTAAGTTGTGAAAATTGGTTCTATTGATTGTATATGGATTGATGTTATGAATCAAATGTCTTAATGCCTTTAAATAGGCTTCCAATCAGCCAAAATATCCTTCCATGAAGAGGAGACACGATTGTAATGAAACCTATTCACTTTTGATGAAAGCTTTACATTTAAATTTGAATATCTGGATTCCAACAACTATGGATAATTGATTGCAAAAACTTTCTGTCCAAAGTGGTAATCGATTTATACAAGTAATTAATCAGTTACTCAGTTTCAGTTATGCTTTGTAACTATTTTCTTAGTCAGGTAACCTGCTACATAGTTCTAGTAACCTGTTGCCAACTGTCACACAGTTAAGATAACTTGTTACCCAGATCTAATAACATGTTACTCAAGTCAAGTAACTTATTACATAGAATTTTTGACAAAGTATCAAGACTTATCCAATTCTTTAGAAAATAGTTTTGATTTCTTTAAGCATTGCTACTAAATATAACTTGAGTGTAAGGATAAAAGTACTTATTGAAGACATAATCTATAATTTCCTAGACGTTTGAATCTTCTATGTATTTATAGTCTTCTTCCTTTATCTACGTTTTGTGATCTTGGTGTCTTTATGGTGTCTTTATCAAAATTGTGCCAAGGTTAGGAACAAGATCTTCTTCACAATCTCCCCCTTTTTGATGATGAGCAACCAACAAAGGTAAACAAGATATATTTGACTTGATTAGAAAGCCAAGGTGATAAATATTTTTAAAACAACAATATGAATATGTGAATAATATCAAATTCTATAAAATAATGGAATAAACATGACATAACATAGCCTTCATTCAAACAATTAAAAGTAGTTCATACATGACTACAAGTTAAGACATAAAACTTAACAACCGTAACCTATCAGTTTTAAAAACAACAACAACAAATAACTAAGCAAAATCCTAGACCACTACTCCTAAGAATCTAGATCACCCCTCTCAATATCCAAGTCCATGTAATCCAATCAGTGTGGAGATTTGGGTTTTTTTATTTATTTTGACCACTAAACACGAAAATAATAATGGGAAAGTGATTATAAATGAAAATATGGTATGAATCAACTCAAAAATCACTCAAAATTGTTTATAATAATGGTTTTTCGAAGATAGGGGGTTACCACGGTTGAGAGAGTGAAATGGAGAAGATGAAGTTTGAAAAATCTGAGATTTTGCATTCAATAGCAAAGACTGTAATCGGTTACCACGATTAGGAATCGATTGGTCATTATTACTGTTGAGGCAATTAACCGATTATTTAACAGTGTAATCGATTAGACTGTCCATTTTTTGAATAATTAGGTTATTTGATGCCTGATAATTGATAACCCTATTATAATAATCAATTACATACCCCAAAAAAAGTAAAATTGAAACAATTTAAAGCACATAAAATCACAAGTAGACATGAGATACATATAATGAAGCACAAAAATTGAAACATGTAAACATGTTTAGGACAAATATGCTTCATCAAGAATGCCTAATTCTCGTCTAAATTTATAAAAAGGTTCTTTAGCTAAAGGTTTAGTAAATATATATGTTAATTGGTCATGTGTATCAACAAATTTCGAGAGAACATCTTTCTTTTGGACGTGATCCCTAAGGAAGTGATGTCTTATATCTATATGATTGGTTCAGGAATGCATAATCAGATTCTTTGTAAGGTTTATAGGACTAGTGTAATCACATCTTAAGGGAATGCATCCTAAGTCTACTCCATAGTCTCACAATTGTTGCTTGACCCACAATACTTGGGCACAACAACTTCTTCCTGCTATGTATTCTACCGTAATAGTACTTAGGGCAACACAAACTTGCTTTTTATAAGACCATGAGACTAGAGCATTTCCAAGAATATGACAAGTACCACTTGTACTTTTCCTCTCAGTTTTGCATCCAACAAAATCTAAATCCGAATATCCCACCAAGTCAAATAGACCTCCTTTCGAATATCATAGTCCTATGTCATGTGTACCTTTAACATATTTTAATATCCTTTTCACGGAGTGAGATGTGACTCGTTGGGCTTTGATTGATAAAGTACATAAAGATAGACACTAAACATGATACCATGTCTACTTGTAGTAAGATAAAAAGGGAACCAACCAAACCTGATACTTAGAGATGTCAATGCATTTTCCAGTCTCATTAGCATCAATGTATGTTCTAGAACCCGTAGGTTTGTAGTCATCCATTTCAAAGCGTTTCAGTAGATCCTTGCAATATGTAGTCTGACAAACAAATATGCCATCCTTGAGTTGTTTGATTTGCAGTCCAAGAAAGTAGTTCAACTTTCCCATCATGGACATCTCAAACTGCCCTTGCATCATTTTACCAAACTCACAACGCAAAAGATCATTATTAGAACCGAAAATGATATCATCAACATAGATTTTCACATGTAGAGTATGATGATCTATTTTCTTAATGAATAATGTAGTGTTGACCTTTCCTTTGGTAATGTCTTTATCAAGTAAAAAGCTTGTTAAACGATTACACCAAACACAAGGAGCTTGATTTAATCCATAAAGAGCTTGCTTAAATTTATAGACATGATAGGGATGTTTGTAGTATTCAGAACCATGAGATCGTTCGACATACAGCTCTTCTTGAATATAACCATTCAGAAATGAACTCTTTACGTCCATTTGATATAACTGAAAATCCAAAAAAGATGCATATGCAAGCAATAGCCTACTGGCTTCTAGTCTAGCAACTAGAGCCAAGGTTTCATCAAAGTCTACACCTTCTTCTGAAGATGCAAGCATGCATGAATGAGCAAGAGTGTGTATGAAAGCATGCATCACATATATTTTGATGAAGACTGATAAGTGCCCAAATGTACTACTTTTCATACACTTTTTATGGCACTTATTTTGTTTTATCATGCTTAAAATCCAACTTATAACACAGTTTTTAGATAAAGTTCACTTGTTTAAATAATATAATTTTTGATCACCTCGTGTCCAAGTTCCCACTAATTTTGTAGGAAAAGTGTTGAAAATAATTGTTTTTAAGATGGCCAAGAATTCAAGTCAAAGCTCAAGCTAAAAGCCCGAAAAGAATTGCTCAAAACACAAAAGCTAAGCATGACATGTTGTGTGCTTAGTTTGTAGGCAAAAAGATTGCTTAGGCTTGAAGAAAGGCAACTTACTTCACTATGAAGAAACCTAAGCTAAGTGAGCCGAGCAACTTGCAAAATCAAAAGCTTACTTTACTTTGAAGAAATCATGGGAAAAAGTACCAAGCAACCAACCAAAATTAGCCCAAGAATTATTGAAGAAATGTTGCTTCAACTTGAAGAAATGAGGTTTCCTCCTGTTGAAGAAAGTTTGGCCAAATGCTTAGCACACATGGCTAGGTGCTTACGCCTAGGCCAACTTGGCCAAGACTTCATAGTGGAGAAATCCTCTAAGCCACCAAGCAATTTGTTAAGCCTTGACTTGAAGACCAAGTATATGACATCATGCATGACACAAGCCATGAAAAGCCAAGTAGGAGGTGTCAACATGCATGTGGCCTAGCCCACCATAGGCTGTCCAACCTAGGTCAGGCCATGGCAGGGTCAGAGCAGGCCAACTTGGCCAAGTTGGGTGCTGGGCGCCCCTGTTTAGACGTTGGGCGCATAGAGGCTTGGCCAGGACGGCTAGGTAGGCCAAACTTGGCCATATTTTGTGTGTTTGGTGCACCAAAAGGCAGCATATAAGCCCCTCAAGGTGGCAGCTTAGCTTAACATGATCCAACAGCTTAAAAATAACCAAAACATGATGCAAAAAGTCCAGCCAAGTCTAGACATCATAGCCCACCATAGCCTACCATGCCAAAAGGCTAGAAAGCATGACAAAGCGACACTAGGCATAGGCTAAAGGTGGCAAGCAGCTGGGCAACAACTTATGGCATATGGAACAACCCCACCAAAGGGGTTTTCCTCATTTTACACGTCCAATATGAAGGGCAAAGTGCTGGCCACTTTTCCTATAAATAGGAGGCTTTGTTGCACCATTAAAAGAACAATACACATCATTTTTTTTATCACTTTTCACACATTCTAAATACTTTGTAAATTCCTCTTCTTCTTCTCGTTCCAGTTCTCTCTCTTTTTAGAGTGTTCTTAGGCTGTTCTTAGGCTTTTAGTTCATAGATATTCAAAGGGAATGGAGTTGGAAAATGAGGTGCAAAAACATGATTTTGTAACCTCATTTGGAATCAAAAGCATCTCATCCGTAGATAGATGGCTCATGCTCCTACATATTGACTTGGATTATGGTGTAAGGTTATTTCTCCTCCTCATTTGTATCATATTTTGATTTCAATACATTCAAGTTATTACTTTTTGGTTAAGCTTTGATTCTTTAAGAAGTCCTTAATGCAGTTTTAGCTTGATCACCTAAGACTTGATTTATAGATCCAAAAATGCTTCTTCTTAAAGTGTTGACAAGTGAACTAAAAATTATAACCTACACCTTAGTTCACTTGCCACATCAAGCATCTATTTTAAGCAACTTATGTTCAAGGCTAAATGATGTTAATGGAGCCTGATGTAGGGTGTGACAACCTACTCCGACGAGTGATACTTAACTATTGTTTAGTGTATTACATAAGGTTTGATGATCATCTTATTATTCTAGGACACTAAATGAAGGATTTAGAAATGGTGTTTGGAATTAACCGAAAGTATAAGACATAATTTATAATATTTTCAAAATCATTTGAGTCAAGAAATAATCCCATCTTTCAAATCAATTTTACCCTCTTGAATTTGTAAATAGTTAGTTCTTTACTTTTTCATGTTTCTTAGTTCATAAAAATCACAAAAACAACTTTATATGATACTTTCTTACTTTTGATAAGATACACAAAGTATGAGTACATTTATATTAGGCAATTCCTTGTGGTTTGATATAACCCTACACTATACTACAATTTAATCTTGAAAGAGATGCAAATGTAAAATAGTAAAGTGTTAACTTATAAATTTTATTTGTTGACAAAGAAAGAAACCTTGAATTAAAATGCAATTTAATTCATAAATTGTATCTTTGTGAAAAGAAAAAATACACAATCATAATGAGTGATCTAACTACTAACTTTTACTTTCTGTCATTTATTTTCTGCAACTAACATTTATTTGCTGTCATTTAAATTCTGCAACTAACATTTATGTCATTAATAAATCAGAAACTTGCCTTATCAAGCAAAAAAATTCTTTCAACAAAGACAAAGGTTGATGAAGACAAAGTTTAATACAGACCAGAATCAACAACATGATTAATGATTGAGGACAAGCTTGAAGGGATGAGCAAATCAACAAACAACAAGTATCAAATAAAGTCAAGACTCAATGACTAGAGGCTAAGTATTTTAAATCTTTATTAGTCATAAGATGTTTGCTTAGTAAGAGTCTAGGCTAGGATGAACCTCAATGAAAGTCTCACAAACTAAAATCAATCATAACTAAAATGAGACTTACATGCATACATACATGATTTCCATGCACATGCATACATACATGATCATATGTTTTTGAATGCATTTAAAAAGAGTTTTCAAATCATACATCGTTCAAAGGTATGCAACATATTTTTATAAATCATGTAGGAGGTGTTCGATACTAGTGAGGTTAGAACACACCTAGACAGGGGGGAATAGGTGTAGCGGATTACAAATCCCGCTTTTCCCATTTTTGCATAAAATACAAAGATGTTTTAGTTAATCGATTATCAACATGATTAATCGATTAAAGGTAGTTGTGTTAATCGATTATGGTTAGCTCGTTAATCGATTATACTTGTTGTTTACTCTATAAAAACGAGACTTTTCTTGCTTTGAAAATAGCGATGAATCTTAATCTTTATTATCCTAATATTGATTCGTGATTATTAACAGATTAACAACAATTAGTACTTAATCACATAATGCAAATAAACTAAGAAAGCAAGTAAAGATGGAAACGTAAAGAGATAGGGAAAGAGAAAATGTGCTCAAGAATTTTTATCCTCGTTCGTTTGTGGGTCCACTTGCAAACTACATCCAGGCCTTCCGATTGATCTGGGAGATTTTTCTTCACTATCAGAAATGTATATTCAATTACAATTACACTTCCAATAACCCTAGACCAAAACTTCCTTCTTGAATCCATTGAGCCACCATGCTCGGTTTGACCATTATCAATGGCTACTTGGATACCACACCGTTCACGCAAGTTGGCTCCAACTAAAACTATCGCTCGATTCAAGACTCTCTGTGTTGTGAAGGCAACTGATTCTCAACTTGTGATGATACCACACACCATGATAATTATCCTCAAATAACAGAAAATTCGCTGAGTTACTTTGCACACAAAATTGTGCGGATATAGACTATGAATTCAGCTCTATAACTCTTGACAGAAATTCTCACAAATAGTCCTAAAACTAAATGTGGAAACCATGCAAGGTTTTTCAACTGAATGAGAATATTTAGCACATTGGAAAAGACTTTCTCTCTTTTCCCTCTCTTTTCTCTCTTGTATATGTATGCAAGACAAACTCCTCACAGAACAACAAGATAGCCTTGAAAATTAAGCACTATGAATCTTGAGTTTTTCTTTCTTTCTATTCTTTTTGTTGTTAATTGAAAGTGCAAAAACTTCTCTATTAAAAACTGATTTGTTCTGTTTCAAATAACAGCTTTTGTTTATAACTGATTGCAACTAACATTAATAGATTATAAGGCATGTTAATCGATTAACGTGTTTCTTGAAAACAATTTTTTAATTATGGATTAATCGATTAATAAGCAAAAATCTTGGGAGGTTAGCTATTGTAACTAATTTTAATTGATTATATCTTTCTTTAATTGATTAACAGATTTCAACAAGACTTAATCGATTATCAAATGAGTTAATCAATTAATATTGTTTGAAATTGGTTTTTCCTTACTATATGGTAAACACCCTATATGATGAAGCCTTAGTTATCATATATATATATATATATATATATATATATATATATATATGTAGATGTGATGCCTCAACCTATGTGATTTTCATTTTAGACTTTTTGTGAGACTTCCATCTTGGGTTTACCTAACCTAAACTCAATACTAGGCAAGCATCTTAGGACTCTTGAATATAAAAAACAGTCCTAAGTTCTATGACGTTGACCTTGAGTTTTTGATATCTTGTTTGTTGTGATGTCCAAGTCTTCAAGCTTCCATATAACACCTTGTCTTCATCAAAATAGGGGTGGCAATTGGATGGATTTGGATTTGGATCCTAATGAATGGAAAACTGTCCATCAATTCATATAAATCTATTACATCACATTTGTAAACTATCCAATCCATCCATTTCCTATGGATTTCAATCCATCCATTTCCAATGGATTTCAATCCATCCATTTTATCCATGTATCCACTTTAATGGATTGGATGGATGGATATCCTACCCGTTTTTTTAATTTGAACTAAATATTTTTAATAAAGCATTATTTGAAGGAAAACATTATTATTTAATAAAGCATCTTTAAATGTCAATTTAAAAAAACATTTTAAAAAAACACTTTTAAAAAGCAATTTAAAAAAAACAATTTTAAAAAGTGATTTTTTTTTAAAACCACTTATCTAATTTTTTTTTAACAAACACTTTTAAAAAGTGCTTTTTTATAAGCACTTAAATTAAAAGAGTAATAAACTTATAAAAATAACTTCTAAGCTTTTAATGATAAATCACATATTTAAGCTTAAATTTACGATCATAAAATCTTTAAGTGAGCTTCGGGTTAGTGTAGTTCGAAAAAGTTGATGTATATAATGAAATTGATAGATTTGTTTTGCTATTTCTCTCACTCTTCATATTTTTTTTGGTTGGTTACAAACATAAACTATATTTACCAAAGTTAAATTACATGATTGATAGATAGTTGAAATATTCCCTTGAAGGGATTGCAATAAAAATAAAATTGGCCAAAAATATTAAACACTCAATACAATTATGTGAAGGCTAAGTAAAAAAGATTTTATACTTATAGCAAAACGACTGATAAACTTCTAAGGAGCAGCAATCCAAGAAATTAAAGCATATTCCAAACAAAATATGAGACTAAGATAACGTAAGTTGACAATGTTGCATCAACATAGGTGTGAAACTTAAAAAATAACTAGTAACAATCATGACAAAGTCTTTTACAAAGAGGACACAATTATCGTGATGGGGGAGCTTCATGTACAATGACCAACAAGTAGTTTACCATTCCAACACCTGCACCCACAAAGGCACTAATCAAAAGAAATTACTCCAAAATCATTTTGCTCAAGCCAAATACACTAAGAAGTAGCATACACATCAAAATGGAGTAATCTAATTTGATGAAGATAAAATATCAATTTTAGTTTCAAATCGAATCAGCTCACATAACAAAAGAAGCTAGAACACAACTATCACCATGCACTAATATCAATTCCTAGATGTAGAGTAAGTTGAAAAGTCTTCTACAATTTCTTCATCATCTAAATTTATTGGGGCTGCACAATAAACATAAAAAAAAGAAAGCATTAAATACAAAATGAGAGAACTGAAAAGTAAGAGTTAAGAAAACATAGAAACTGACCAAGAGTTCCATGAGGTCAATCATTTATACATAACAATGCGTCCACATTTTCAGGAAAGAGACAACTTTGATACTTGTCAAGTATACATCCCCCTATGCTGAATGCAGATTCTGATACAACTGTTGTGATTGGTACACTTAAGATATCTCGTGCCATGAATGGAAGTGTCTGATATTTGAATTCCACTGATTTCCAATACTCTGATATATCCAAATCTTCCCTATAATCATGCATCTTTTCATTCATGTATGCTTTCAAATCAGATTCATTAGTTGTATACCCATATGTTGCATGTTGGAACTCGCCAAACTCATCAAAATCATTTGCATATGATATACTAGGGCTTCCTCTCTTGGGTTGTGAGTCAAATGAGTGTTGTTCAAGTTGTGAAGGTTGGATTTGAATGTATTCTAAAAGAAAAGAATTCAACTTTTCATAAACTTCCTTTGCTTTTCTAAATCCATGTTGACTATAAAGTTTCGCATAAAAAAATTCAACAAGACACAACTTCTAGCGAGGATATAAAATCGTAGAAAATGAGAGAATCACACTATAAGAATCCCAATACTTTTCAATTTCCCCCTTCACTTCTGTGGTCATGTGACAAATGAGGTCATCTCTATCATCCTAAGTACTAGCATCCCCAAGTGAAACTTGAATTTTCCATACATTAAAAAAGTATAAATTTGCTGTTGGGTAAGAGGTGCATGAAAATAGGATAGGGATATCATAGATTGGTTTTAAAAATTTTGCTATTTTTCTAAATCATTCCACTCCTCTTCTGATGGGCAACTATCAAAGTTTGGTTCAATATCACAAAGATGTGTATATACTTCACGAAACCCTATAGCATTCTCCAAGATCAAGTAAGTGGAGTTCCACCTAGTTGGTACATCTTGACGTACTCTCCTAGAACTTTTGGAATAAAAAATTTGGTCTAAACAAGATGCAAATATTGACTTCCTTGAATGTGAACCTCTAAAATACTTCACACTCTTGTGAATCTTGAACAAAGCATCACTTATGACCTTTAAACCTTCTTGAACAATCAAATTTAGAATGTGTGCACCACACCTAACATGGAAATATTGTCCACAACTAACTAATCCATTTCCAAACGAGTGGTTCTTTTTCAACAAATTCACCATGTTTATATTATATGTTGCATTGTCTAAAGTGATGGTGAATGTTGTTTTCAATCCCCCACTCCTTAAGCAAATTTAACAACTTATCATAAACATTTGCACTAGTGTGTGGTGGTGGAAAAGGAAAGAAAGCTATCACTTTATTTTGTAATTCCCAACCACTAGTAATGAAATGTGCAGTTACCACCATGTATTGGTCAGTGGTGATGGAAGACCAAAGATAAGAAGTAAGACATATCTGACCGGGAATAGACCTTAAGTAGCATTTAAGGCTTTCTTTATCTCTCTTATAAATCTTCAAGATATTAGATTTTGCAGTATATCTTGATATTGTCTTGGTTTGAGGGTTCAAGAACTAATGAAGGTCCCTAATTCCTTCAAGTTCTACAAACGAAAAAGACAATCCATGCTTGATTATTGCATTTGATATTTTTTTCTCGAAATTGTCCTTGATCCAAGGGAGGATAAGACTTTACCTCTTCCAATTTGGTTTCACATATCCTAATATGGCATAACATATTTGAGGTAACACCCTCTTCCTTTGACATGTACAATCGACCACATATTTTGCACTTAACCTTGGATTCCCATCCTTATCAGTAAACTTTTCAAAATGGTCCCAAGCTGAAGACCTCATTCTTTTTGTTGATGGAGCTGAACGCATCTCAGTTTGCTCTTCTTCATTTGACATGTTTTGAATAAGAAACTGTTTCATATGGAAACATTCACAAGTCAACAATACCATCCAATTAAAATCATAATAAACATATTCATAAAGTCTAACTATATTTAAAAGAAAACATTTACCTATTCATAAAGTCTAACATAGCCAATGCATAAACATCAAATATGTAGATATAGTGACCTAAACATCCATTAGATAGTATAGACCACAAGGTGAAATGATGGTATTGATTGGTTAGATTCTGTAGTTTTTATGGTCATGCCTTTGAAAATTGAATTTTGTGGCCATGTGCATGTATAAATCTTTCATCCATCAAATTATAAGTGCCAATAAATCAATATATCAGTACATGTTAGCAAAAAAATGGTGCTATCATAATCGAGCTTAGCTACTACTTAGTAGTATGCAAATGGACAACAAAGCTAATAATATACACCAAATTCTTCTACATATGCATACTATTTTTGTACACCTATTGTGCTGGATAAATCAGGTTATACTGAAAAGGGTTTCAAGAGAAAACTAGTTGTTCAGGTCCTCTTTGGAAAGATCTTTTATATATCTAAGGCAAGTGGCTGCAAATACTCAAGTTGATACAAACTTTGTTTATCTTTTGCTGTATGTAAAATATAATATGTTTGGCCCCATTGGATAATAATCTGATTTTGGTTCTAGGATTTGTTTGGCAATTATTTGTAGCATTCCTCTTTATCAAGATGTTGCTCTTAATGCTTTGACCAAACCTATGACTTTCATACATCCATATCTTATAACTTAGCCATAAGGAAGCGTTTATGTGTACAGTCTTAAAAGTTGTTAGATTTACCAAAGATGTAGACACATTACTTGTCAACCAAGGACATCAAAATATTTACTAAATAGTGAGCAAAGAACATATTCAGACTTAAAACCAACCCCAAGTTTAAAATTAAACTTGTGATTCCGGCATTATATCGAACATGTATCAGGTAATAAATGATATCTATACAAACATCATACACAAGTCATATTAACAACAACTAATCATCACTTACTTATTCATTACTTATAGAAGAATCAAGTGACAATTACTTTGTGATTCAAATGTCCTTCATGAATGAATTCCATCTAATATCTGTTTTAAATTCCCAAAAACAAAAGTTAGGGTTTCAATGAGAGAAAAAATCAAAAGATATATGAATCAATCTTAAAGGAACATTAAAAATAAAGTTAATCATTAGGAAATAATCAATGTTGAGAAGATGAAACCTTCAATGAACATGAGAAGGAAACCATGATGGTAGTGGGTCTCACAATTGCAAATGAAACCTTAAAATCACTTTTTAAAGTCACAATTGCAATTTTCAACTTTTGTAATGTGTGTGGGATTGTGATGTTAGAAAAGTGAAAGAGATTTTTTATATTAATATTGAATTAATTGGAAAATAATTTTTTTTTTTTATGGATTGGTTTGTGAAGAAGATCTATGCTCCTGACCTTGACACAGTTTTGATGAAGACACTAACATCGCCAAAAAGAAGAAAAGGAAGAATACTTATGAAAACAAAGAAGACAAAGCTTCAAGACAAATTAGTCTAAGTCTAAATAGGTACTTCTATCCTATACTCTTGAATATATAATAGTAGTAATGCTCAAACTATTTTTAAAGAGAATTGAAACATTTCAAGTATACACAAAACAATTTTCAAAAATAGTGTGTAACAGGTTACTAGATCTAAGTAACAAGTTACATGAGTGAGAAAACCAATTATCCAACAAAAATTGTGCAGGGTAATCAATTACTTTATATGGATAACAGGTTACCTAGTTCTAGCAACGTTGCGTAATCGATTACTCAAGGTTGTAATTGATTACTCTAATTAAATTTTAAATGTCTAGTTGGACAGTGAGTTTGAGTAATCGATTTCTGAAGTCTGTAATCGATTACTTAGAGATATTGTACCAGTTTTTAGATTTCAAAGTGAATGGTTTTCATCCCAAACGAAAAGGTTTCATTCCAATCAATGCATACCCTTTCTAAGAGGTGTTATGGCTGATTGGAAAGCATATTTAAAGGCATTGAAACTCATGTAATACATACACATAAATAACTCTCACACAACTCTTACTCAAACTTTCAAGTTAATTCTGAAAATTCTCTGAAACATTTTTCTGCGCCTATTGCAACTTATTCTTAAACTTTCAAAGTGAATTTTTTGAGTTGCTTTAAGTAAAGTGTTTCGAAAGTTTTACAAAATATAAGAGCATTATTACTTAGTATATAAAAGAGTTATTGGATTGCAAGTGATATTACATTTCATACTTGTATAGGCAATCGTGCCATTGTTGTATATTCATCATTTTTATTGCAAATTACTTTATTTTACAAGGATGTGATAAGAAAGGAGATAGAGTCGCATGGAAAAGGTGTTTCTAAGAGTGATATAAGTATTAGTGAGTGCGTATGTAAGGTACATAGAAGTCTCAGGATGAGATATTGTAATTAGAACTCATAATATTTAGTGAAGAAATCTCTTGTACTACAAGTGTACTGGACGTAGCCTTCGGTGGACAAGAAGGTGAACCAATATAAAATTTTGGTGTACTCTCTTCTCCTTTATCTCTTGATTTTGCAGAAAAAGTAGCCATAATTTTAAGTCAACTAATTCACCCCCCTCTTAGTTCCAATCTTAGTCTTAAAATTGGCATTAGAGCCATTTCGGAGTAAGTTATTCTCGAATCTGATCCTACATCGAAGATGGCCTCAAGATCATTCCTAGGAGAAGGTTCATACATCAACCACCCTCGAAGCTTTGTTTTAAACCATCCATTATTAATATTATCCATTGGATTATATCCATTTTAATCCATTAGTTTTAACAAATGGATTTGTGTGGACTTAATTTGGATGGATTTTGGATTATGGATAATTTTTCCACCCCTAATCAAAACTTAATAGGTTGGTTATAATGGCATCAATTGACTATTTTCCATTTTAATCTCCTCCTTTTTTATGATGACAAACTCTGAAAACATATCCTTTGTTTGATGGCTTGAAGCTAGACAAAATATGTTTGCAAAGGTTGAATCAAAATGCGCTGCTCCCCCTCACTTTGTTCTTTCCCTCAAATCATGTAAGAGGTGATACAACGGTAGCAACATGATTATATGCAGAATCTCACTTCAACCTGCAAGACAGCTCAAACAACACTTTCTCCCCCTTTTGGCATGATCAAAAAGTTGTGACAATTTATCATATTAAAAGCCAAAAGCAAGGAAAGATTTACACAAAATTTATTGGTCTTAATCGATTAAGTAATCAAGGATAATCGATTAAGCAGTCTAGAAATAATTGAACATGTGCGTAGAGTTTAGCATTAATCGATTATTATATGGAGTTAATTGATTATTTAATAATAAAAATAGATTATAACAGGAATTGATTGCAAGATATATCTATTCGTGAAAGTTTGACATGAATTTCCTAGAATGATCAATGATTATGATTAAAGCACATACATAACATATTAGCCATTCAATAGTAGATATACACATGGAGATAAAATCGAAGGCTCACGCAATAGTTGAAAACATAATCCACGTTAATAACAAAGTTTTACGAGACATATTAAGAGTTCAAAAGAAAACAACAAAGTACAACCAATATTAAAAGATAATCTCCAAAGCAAAGATACACACCCTAGACACTCTAGAAAGTCCTATCTAGGCTAATCTTAAGGAGGTGGTGGTTGGGATGAGCCATGTGTGGCACGCACAATGAAAATGATACGTTCAAGGAAGATGAAACTATGAGATAGTATTCGAAATTTCTATTGATTTCTATAGGAGCACTCAATTTTGAAAATTGATTCAGAAGGGGGGAAGCAAAGATGGTTTAGGGTTCTATGTGAAAATGACGCAATATGACACTTGAGTCTGATATAAGACTAATGTTAATCGATTATCTGCAGTGGTTAATCAATTAACCAATTTAAAATTTTCAAACTTTTAAACCTTGGAGCCAAGTAATCGATTAATTAACACGATAATCGATTAAACAGATAAAAATTTCAGATTTTCAAAATATTGAGCCCAAGTAATCTATTAAGTCGTGTGTTAATTGATTGAAACCGAGATAAAAAATTATTTTGGTTACTGGAACGCGAATTAATCTATTAAGGCACAAAACAATCAATTATTGATAGAACTTAACACAAATTTCAGTGCATTTTAGAGTTTTTAGAGTATGCAAGTGTGTTATTGCTAGGGCATCAACCTAAAGGATTTTGACACACTAAGGAAGCATAAAAACATTCATGAAGATAATCTAAACAAGGAAGCATGCATTCATAACATATATATTTTATAAGCATATATTCAAGATCAAGCAAAGGCACATAATTTCCCTAAAGCAAGTTAGTTTAGATATTTTTCATCAAGTATGCCAAGTTCTCTGTGTAACGCAAATAATGTATCCCGTGGAAGGGGCTTGGTGAAAATATCTGCCAATTGCTTCGAGGTTTCAACAAATTCAAGTATGTAGTCACGTTTTTGTACACAATCTCTTAAAAAGTGATGTCTAATCTCTATATGCTTCATTCAACAATGCAGAATAAGGTTCTTTGATAGATTTATGGCACTAGTGATATCACATTTTATCGGTATTTTTACTAGTTTTAAGCCAAAGTCTGATAGTTGCTGCTTCATCCATAAAATCTGAGCGCAACATACGCTGGCAGCAATATATTCCGCTTCGGTGGTAGACAAATTAACACATACTTGCTTCTTACTATGCCATGATACTAGGGAGCTGCCCAAGAGATGGCAAGTCACGCTAGTACTTTCCCGTCCAACTTGCATCCTATAAAGTCAGAATTGGAATATCCTATTAGGGACAACAAAGCACCCATAGGATACCATAAACCCATAGACAATGTTCCTTTAAGATATTCCATAACATATTTTACAACACTCAAATGAGATTCCTTAGGTGAGGCTTGATATCTTGCACACATACATACACTAAACATTATATTCGGGCGACTAGCAGGTAGATACAATAATGAACCAATTATCCCACAATATTTTGTTACCTCAATTGCTTTAACTTTTTCATCTCTGTCGAGATAGCATGATGATGCCATGGGTGTTGTCGCTTCTTTACACTTATCCATCTCGAACTTTTGCAATAGTTCCTTGCAATATTTTGTCTGGTGAATGAATTTCTCGTTGCTCATCTACTTTATTTGTAATCCTAGAAAGAATGTCAGCCCGCCCATCATCGACATTTCAAAGTCCCCTATCATAAGATCAGAAAACTCCTTACAAAGTAAATCGTTAGTAGCACCAAATATTACATCATCTACGTAAATTTATACTAACAAGGCATTACTTTATGATTTTAATATAAAGAGAGTTGTATCAACTTTTCCCTATTCAAATCCCCTTTCTAATAGAAAACTACTCAATCTATCATATCCAGCTCTAGGAGCTTGCTTTAGACCATATAGCGTCTTTTTGAGTTTGTATACATGATTAGGGAATTTATGATTTTCAAAGCCGGGCGGTTGATTTACATATACTTCTTCTTGAATATAGTCATTCAAGAAACCACTCTTTACATCCATTTTAAAGAGTTTGAAATTCATTATCGATGCAAATGCTAGTAACATTTGGATAGCCTCTAACCTCGCAACAGGGGCATATGTTTCATCATAGTCGATGCCTTCTTCTTGATTATATCCTTTGGCAACTAGACGTGCCTTATTTCGTATAATCAAACCAGATTCATCCAATTTATCTTTAAAGACCCATTTAGTGCCTATTACAGGATGATCTTTAGGTTTAGGGAACACGTCCCATACGTTATTACGCTCAAACTAGTTTAGCTCTTCTTGCATGGCTATTCCCCAGTGTTCATCGTTTATGGTCTCATTTATGGTCTTAGGCTCCACTATAGAAAAAAATGCTAAAAAATTACAAAAGTTTCATAGAGAGTTACGGGTTACCACTCCCATTGAGATATCACCTATAACCTTATTGAGCGAATAATCTTTCTTTGTCTTCTACACCATTGGCATTTCTTGATGATCTGAACTTCTTTTCTAATCATCATGAACCTCCTTCTTGATTTCCATGTTCTTTGTGTATGCATTTTCCAGAGCACCTGAAACATCATCACACAAAACCTTTGTCGCACAGCTGGCTAATGCTTAGTAGGTTGTGCTCTAGTCCTTCAACATACAACATGTTCTCAATTATGATTTGTGAAGCATTTCCAATTATTCTAACGCCTAGTATCCTTCCTCTATTGTTGTCTCCATAAATGACATAACCTTTATCGTTGAGTGAGAGATCTAGGAACTTTGATCTGTCATCCGTCATATGCCTCGAACATCCACTGTCCAACTACCAGTGTTGTCCCTGAGTTTGAAGGCATACCTACGAAACAATTTACTTGCCTTGTTTAGGTACCCAAGTTATATTAGCTCCTTTATTGTTAGTTATCAAAGAGTCTTGCCCTTTTTGTATCCATACATATTTGCCACTAGGCACTCCATATTTTCCAATGTAGCATAATATAGATGTATGGCCATATTTACCATAATAAAAACAAGTAGGCATGTTATAATTAGACCTATTATCTATGGGAGCTACTTGCCTTCTATATGGTTTTCTCTTATTCTTTCGTTTATAGCCTAGACCTCCATGACTACCTACATTTCTAGATGCAAAGAGTAGGTTGTTCAAATTATAACTACTATATGTGAACTTTTCTAATTTATCCTTTAAATCAGAAATTTCAGCATTCAAAACATCACATTGATCACATATAGGAGTCTCAATTAATTTAGTGGCGCAACTATATGAAGTAGAAGAGTAAATAAGATCTAGAGTCTAATTTTCTAGATTTAATTGATTCAATTCCTCTTGCATTTTAGTTATTTTACTTTCATGCAACATGATGATTCATTTCCTATCTATATTTACCTTTGCTAGTTTCTTTAGCTCATCATGTAACTCAACAAATGCACTATACAATTTATCGTAAGTAGGAGACTCATCAGAACACGAAGAAGAGTCAGAATAGTGTACCTCACTCGTGTCATCCGAATCCCTTGTGCTGCCAATTGCTTGAGTATTTGCCATTAAGCACAATTTGGTGGTCTCCTCTTCATTGGATTTGCGATTAAGTACATTGATCACGTAGGCCTTCTTGGATTTAAAGTCCCGGGGGTTGGTCTTATCATGTTCAACCTTCTTGAGTTGACTCGGACATTGGTATTTCATATGGTCCGGTTTGCCACACTCATGGCAGATGAGGCGATCTTTGGGAACTTTGCCTCTTCTGGTTGAATCACTCGCCTCTTTCTTTTGAAAACGTTTGAACCCTCTTTTCTTCTTGAGAAATTTGCCAAATTTTATAACTAGGAGAGTTAAGGTTTCATCATCCAATTCAGACTCAGAATCTTCATTATCTTTATCTTGTTGTTGTGATGATTTAGCTTTTAAAGAGATTCCCTTTTCTTTCGGTTTGAATCATCATGCATTGTTAAGCGTCCCAACTCCATTTCGTGCTCTTGGAGTTTTCCAAAGAGAGTTGCTAGAGGCATTGTGTCTAAGTTTTTCGACTCCATTATTGTTGTTACCTTGGGCTACCATTTCCTATCAAGACAACGCAACACTTTGTTAGTAAGTTCACCAATAGCAAAACTCTTATCTAAAGTAATTCAATGATTAATAATATGAGTGAATATTTTCTACATTTCATTAATCGGTTCGTTTGGAAACATACAAAACAACTCATATTCATGTGTTAATGCATTCAATCTTGCGCGCTTAACCTCACTTGTGCCTTCGTGGGTTACTTGCAAAGTATCCCAAATATCTTTTGCATTTAGGCACTGTGAGACTCGAAAGAATTCATCATATGATAAGGCAAAGGTTATTATGTTCTTTGCCTTGAGATTGTGCTGGACTTTACATTTCTCTTCGTTAGTCCACAATCCCTTTGGTTTTTCTTTGGTCTAACCATCCACCAAGTGTAGTGGAGTAAAAGGCCCATTGACAATGGAGTCCTGAATCTCGTGTCGATTACCTCAATAAAGATTTACATGTGCACCTTCTTCTTGGCGTACCCCTCGCCACTGAAAATCGTAGGGCAGGTGATGGATGCGCCATCACTGTCGAAAGGGTTAGTGGAACCCATAGTGATTATTCCCTAGGATCAACGAATTAAGCGGCCAAGCTAGCACCTTTGTACTAGCTCTGATACCATTTGTTAGGTACCAGTGAGGTATGAACACACCTAGAGGGGGGATGGTGAATAGGTGTAGCATAACACTAATCCCGCTTTTCTGATTTTTATGCAAAATACAAAGCTACTACAGGGTTAATCGATTAAAGACAGTTGTGTTAATAGTAGGGCAGGTGATGGATGCGCCATCACTGTCGAAAGGGTTAGTGGAACCCATAGTGATTATTCCCTAGGATGAACAAATTAAGCGGCCAAGCTAGCACCTTCGTACTAGCTCTGATACCATTTGTTAGGTACCAGTGAGGTATGAACACACCTAGAGGGGGGAGGGTGAATAGGTGTAGCATAACACTAATCCCGCTTTTCTGATTTTTACGCAAAATACAAAGCTACTATAGGGTTAATCGATTAAAGACAGTTGTGTTAATAGATTATGGTTAGCTCGTTAATCGATTATACTGCTTGTTTACTCTTTGAAAAATAGACTTTTCTTGGTTTGAAAACAGTGATGAATCCTGATCTTTACTATCATAATATTGATTTGTGATTATTAAATGATTAACAACAAATAGTACTTAATCACATAATGCAAATAAACTCGGAAAGCAAGTAAAGACAAAAACGTAAAGAGACAGTGAAAGAGAAAATGTGCTTGGTGGTTTTTATCCTAGTTCGTTTGTGGGTCAACTTGCAAACTACATCCAGGCCTCCAGGTTGATCAAGGAGATTTTTATTCACTATCAAAAATGTATATTCGATTACAATCACACTTCCAATAACCCTAGACAGAAACTTCCTTCTTGAATCCGTTGAGCCACCAAGCTCGGTTTGACCACTATCAATGCCTACTTGGATACCATACCGTTCTCGCAATTTGGCCCCAACCAAAACTATCGCTTGATTCAAGACTCTCTGCCTTATTAAGACAACTGATTCTCAACTTATGATGATACCACACACCACGAGAATTACCCTCAAATAACAGAAAATTCACCAAGTTACTTAGCACACAAAATTTTGCAGATATAGACACTGAATTTGGCTCTATAACCCTTGACATAAGTTCTCACAAACAACCCTAAAACTAAATGTGGAAACCACAGAAGGTTTTTCAACTGAATGAAAATGTTTATCACATTGGAAAAAACTTTCTCTCTTTTCTCTCTCTTTTCCCTCTTGTAAATATATGCCTGAAAAACTCCTCAAAGAACAACAAGATAACCTTGAAAATTAAGCACTATGAATCATGAGTTTTTCTTTCTTTCTGTTCTTTTTGTTGTTAATTGAAAGTGCGAAAACTTCTCTATTAAAAACTGATTTGTTCTGTTTAAAATAACTGCTTTTATTCATAACTGATTGCAACTGACATTAATCCATTATAAGGCATGTTAACCGATTAACGTGTTTCTTGAAAACAGATTTTTAGTTATGGCTTAATCGATTAATATCTTGCTTAATCGATTAATAAGTAGAAATCTTGGGAGGTTCGCTACGATAACTCCTTTTATTCGATAATATCTTTCTTTAATCAATTAAAGGATTTCAACAAGATTTAATCGATAATCAAATGAGTTAATCGATTAATATTGTTTGAAAATGGTTTTCCCTAACTATATGGTAAACACCCTATATGATGAAGGAACATGCAATATGATTTTTGAAATGATTAATTCCTTTATGCATAAAACCATGTATGCCTAATGCAAATGCATGAATCTTACTTATCACACACACACACACACACACACACACATACACACACACACACACACACACACACACATATATATATGTAGATGTGATGCCTCAACCTATATGATTTTCATTTTAGACTTTTTGTGAGACTTCCATCTTGGGTTTACCTAATCTAAACTCAATACTAGGAAAGCATCTTAGAACTCTTGAATATAAAAAACAATCCTAATTATATGATGTTGACCTTGAGTTTTCGGTATGTTGTTTGTTGTGATGTCCAAGTCTTCAAGCTTCCATATAACACCTTGTCTTCATCAAACTAGGGGTGGCAATTGGATGGATTTGGATTTGGATCCTAATGAATGGAAAATTGTCCATCAATTCATATAAATCCATTACATCACATTTGTCTTCATCAAAACTTAGTAGGTTGGTTATAATGACATCCTTTGACTATTTTCCATTTCAGGAGGTTCGTTCATCATTAAAATATCTTTCTAGAAAACCTTTAATCGATTAAGAGATTTTTTAATTGATTAAGCATTAATGTCTTGGAACCCATTAATCGATTAAGTAAGGGTTTAATTGAGTAAAGGTTGTTACTATTTCAGTTTTCTGGTATTTTCAAGAACTCGTTAATCGATTAAGTTTAATGTATAATCAATTAACTACAGCTTAAAACATAATGGTATATTAACCCAACTTTTTCATATTGCTTCATAAGGTGAACATTGATACATAGTTAGAATACATATTCAAAATAAACATATCACACATTTTGTTAAGAAAATCTTAAGCTCTAACTTTCATATCTTTAGAGAGATTTTCAAAGTTTTCTTTTAGGAAAAATAAAATGGTGAATCATTACAAGATACTCGTTGAGCTTAATTGTCAAATCTTTTGTTAAAGAAACCTTGCATCTCACTCTTTCTGTTATGTAATTGTGAGATATTTTAGAAGGGTTCTTAGATTCTAAGAAGAATGGTTAAATCTACACATTGAGGTGCACATGTAAGTTGAAAGAATTGTTAGACAAGGCAACAACATATTCTCTTGGTGTGATTGTTACCGCTATTGATAGAGAGTAGATTTGGGAAAACTCCTACCTGTTGTTTGGTGTGTCTTCATAAGAAGCAAGAGGTGTTGGTATTGAGCGATACCTGGCTGGGGCCTAATCGCGAAAAGATAGGAGATCTTAGTAGGCGAGAGAGAGAGGTCAAACTGAGGTTTTCAAGTTCATAGAGATCAAGAAAGTACCTTATTGTGTCTTGTATTGGAAGCTTGTTTGTAAAAGTACATTAAAGATTCCATAGTGAATTAAAATCTCTCAAGATCCGAAGGGGAGGCCTGGATGTAGTTTGCAAGTGGACCCACAAATAAACCAAGATAAAAGTTGTGTCTCATTCTTCTTTTCCCTTATCTTTTACATTTTTGCATTACTTTATTTACTTAACTTGACATGCATATAATTCTACATTAATTGCATATTCTGTATTGTGCATATATTGTTCTTAATCTTCTTTAATAAGTGCATATAAGTTTAGTTGAATCTTGGTAATCATGGAGATCAAAAGAAAATTGTTTTCATTGAACCAGAACTATATAATTGATTAAGGTGTTTAGTTAATTGATTAACAGTAGAACGAATTAATCGATTATAGCTATGTTTAATCGATTAAACATTGTATAAGTTTGTGTTTTTTGTTTGTTTATCGAGCAATGGTAATCGTGTATCGTATAATCTATTCACCCCCTCTCTAGGTGAGTGACAGAGCCTTATCGGACCCAACAAGTAGTACCAGAGCTAGTACGACCGTGCTAGCCTAGCCTCTTAGATCGTTGATCCTAGGCACTTTTACCCTGGGCTCTTCTAACCCGTTTAGTGGCAATGGCGCATCCATCGACTGCCCTCAGTTTTCAGTGGCGAGGGGTACGTGAAAGTGCAAACTGTCAAGGATTGCATTAGCAATGTTTTGCCTATATTTTGATGAAGACAAGGAGTTAGTTAAAAGCTTGAAGATGTATTAACAATCAACATGCCTAGAACTCATTGGTCATATCTAGACTAGGTTATATCAATAGAGTTATATTTCTAAGTAGTCTGGGATGTGTACCTTAGTTAGTGAGTCTGGGTTAGGTAAACCTAGA
>NW_017716279.1:0-745 GCF_001865875.1 Lupinus angustifolius
TAAGGCATATCATCTAGTTTATTGTATGTTCATGCATTAATCATGCATGTTATATGTGCATAATAGGCATAATATAATTGCTAAAACATGTAAAGGAGTCAAGCATAACATATAAGTAGTTTACCATTTAATCACGTTTTGATGTAAGATGGTTAATCGATTAACGTGGTGACTTAATCCATTAACATGTTTGTTTTCTGTTATAACTGTTTTATGTTTTAACTGCGTAGCTGAAAGTAATGGTTTGAAGGGTAAAATATGTTTTGTATAAGTTCTGGCAAATTGCAGAAATGAGTAGCATTGCATATTATTGTTTAGGAACCATTAGAGAGCATACTTTTCGTGATTTACTGCATTATAGGAAGAAGCGAGATGCATGTGTGAGAAGGAGAGATTAACATGCTTAGTTGATATTGTTCACGGTGTATTGCATGTTGTTTTCATGTGCTTAATCTCATTCATTCTTTCTTGCATGTTCATGCATTATGATTAGAGATTCTAAGAGAAAGATTATGTGTTTACTGTTTTGTATTAACTCACTAATAAGTGCCAAAAGTATACACTTTTCACCATCATTCTATGTTACATATCCTATGCAAATTGTAGAAAACCAACTTAAATTAATACTTTTTAGGTGAATTTTGCATGATTAAATAAATTGGTTCTTTATTAATTCTTGTCCAAGTTTTCTTCGCGTTTTGTAGGAAGTTGAATATTAAAGAATAAATTCAAAGATGGATAAGAA
>NW_017716280.1:0-5097 GCF_001865875.1 Lupinus angustifolius
GAGATGGCGAACAAAGAATAAAACCGAGTTCTATTACTTACAAAAGGAACATAACGAAAATGAGAGTATTAATCTTTCAACAAATTGGCATTGCTGTCAGGATGATTTGTTGAGAGGAGAAAACTCCCAACTAAAATAAACACCTAAATTATGCTTTCAACACTCACATACATGCATGATGGCTTGTGTTACTTGAGAGTGGGTTAATCTTTGAGTTTTCATTATTATAATTTGAGCATTTTAGTGCTTGGTAAAACTCTGTTTTTGTATACTGTTTTTGTACTTTGGGTTTAGTCTCTTGGTGTCTTACCACCATTGAGATTGAGTGAATCTTTACCAGGACTTGGAGGTCTTGAATTTAGAGCAAGGATCTTGGCTGGGGCTGGATCGCGAGAAAGGTTTTCTCAGGCGATAGGGATAGTCAAACCAAGGTTAGACGTTCTTGAAATTCAAGAAAGAAGCGTCTAGAGTCTTGTAATTGAATTGGTGTATGTGATAATACAAAATGTTCAATATAGTGAAGAGAAATCTCCCAAGATCAGAAGGGGAAGCTTGGATTTCGTTTGCAAGTGGACCCGCAAACAAACCAAGATAAAAATCCATTTGTGCAAGCTGTTCTCTCTCAATCTCTTTTATAATTCACACTGTTCTAATTCATGTTTGAAGCTGATATTTTCCATACTGATACTTTGCCATATCCTTGTTAATTGTGCATAAAAATATATGATGTATCTCTGCTAGTTTGTTGATAAATAACTATGCAAGAAGCTGATCTGGTAATTTTTGTTTTTGTTACGAGTTAATCGATTAAACCCACTAGTTAATCGATTACCTGGGCTGTTTTCCAGAACTAGGTTGTGGTGCGAAAAGCAATAATTGATAACCGCTTCACCTATTCAACCCCCCATTCTAGGTGTGTCTAGACTACTGATACCTAACAAGTGGTATCAGAGCTAGTACGACGTGCTAGCTCAACCGTATTCACGTGATCCTAAGGGAATTAAAATGGGTTCCCCCAACCCCTTTGGCGGTGACGGTGCATCCATTAACCGCCCTCCCGTATTCAGTGGCGAGGGATACGCCTACTGGAAAGTTCGAATGAAGATTTTTATTGAGGCCATTGATTCGGATATTTGGGAATCGGTAATCAACGGGCCATTCGTCGCACTTCACTTAGTGGATGACGAACCGAAAAAAAAATCTAAAAGCTTGTGGACCGATGAGGAGCGCAAAAAGGTTCAGTATAACCTACGTGCTAAAAATATAATCACCTCGGTCCTATCATATGACGAATTCTTTCGGGTATCTTAGTGTCAAAGTGCCAAGGAGATGTGGGACACTTTACAAGTGACTCATGGGGAACTAGAGAGGTCAAGCGCACCTAGCTAAATGCGCTAACACATGAATATGATGTTAGGTATCAGTGGCCTATGAACACCTAGAAGGGGGGTTGAATAGGTGTAGCGATTATCAATCACTACTTCTTTAACCAAAACCCAACTGCTGGAAAATAGCCCAGTTAATCGATTAAGAGTAGGGTTTAATCGATTAACTATTGCACAGAACAGAATGATCAAACAGGCAATTTGCACAGTAATTAAAACAAAATTGAACAGATATAATACATATACTTTTACGCACAATTATTAAGTATATGGTAGTAAACAAATATCCAACTTTTCAATTACAGATTCAATTTATAATGGCAAGAAACATAAAGAAGATAAAGAGAGAAAGAACATTGCAAAAAGGATTTTTAACCTGGTTCGTTTGCACTGCAAACTACATCCAGGCCTCCCCTTCTGGATCAGGGAGATTTTCTTTCTTCACAATATCGAAATATAGATACAAATAACAATTCAATTACAAGAACATAAGGCGCTCCCTTCTTGAAATCTAGGTAAATCTTTGGTTTGACTCTACCCTTCGCCTCTGAGAAAATATTTCTCGCGAACTAGCCTGAGCCAAGATTCTTATCCTCAAATCAAGACCTCCTAGCCTTGGTGAAGAACCTCAATCTCCGTGGTGATCTCACACCAAGAGACAAATCCAGAATACACAAAAACACATTAAATAATAAGATATACTAAGCACAATAATGCTTAAAATATGACAAGATAAAGACTCAAAGATTAACCCTTTTACTAACCACTTAAGCCATCAAGATTCAAATGAGTTAATCAATATCAATATACAAATAATTTCTCTCTACCAATATCTAATGCATGAGCATGTGAGCAAGACAAGGATGGATACAGAATTATGCAAAAACAGTAAGCATATAATCATCAATTAAAACAGCATAATCTCTCTTCTCACGCATGCAACTCTCTTGCAAAAACACAGTAAAACACGTATGCAAAATGCTCTTTAAACAACCTTATACAATAGAATGCAATGCTATGGTTTTCTGAACAATGCCTTGTATTTATAGCATAGAGAATAGGCAGTTACACTCGTTGTAAAACAGTTAAACAGTTAAACAGTTAAAACAGATTTCAGTTATAACAAATAACAGACTAGTTAATTGATTAAGGCTTCTCTTTAATCGATTAACGGGGCAAAAGAATGACACAAAATTCAGTTGAAACAGAAAACACATATTTAAAATACAAACACACATTTAATAGAAAATCAATTGCGTTAATCGATTAAGTTACCACGTTAATCGATTAACTAGAACATTTATGCGTATGTTTCAAATGGTAAACTTCTCATATGTTATGCACAATATATATATACATGTTTTACCAATTATATTATGCCTAATATGCACATATAACATGTATGATAGATGCATGAACATACAATTAACTAGATGATATGTCTCATGGATATGATATGACAATTAATATGGCTTAAGAGACTAGCATCTAGGTTCACCTAACCTATACCCCCTTACTAAGGCACACATCCCAGACTACTTAGATTATAGACTCAATTTACACCCTAGTCTAGATATGACCAAATGAGCATAAGGCATGTTGATTGTTGAGTCATCTTCAAGCTTTGTTAGAACCTTGTCTTCATCAAAACATAGGCAAAGACATGCTAGTGCTATCCTTGACACTTTGCACTTCCATATGAATTATTTCGTATGTTACCAAGTGAATCAATTAGCGATATGCAAAAACAATTCACTCATATTGTAAATCCTCTTATTGCACTTGATAAAACGTTTTCCAAATGAGAACTCACTAATAAAGTTTGATGTTGTCTTGATAGGAGATGACAATCTAAAGTAACTGCAATCATGGAATCTAAGGACCTTGATTCCATGCCTTTGGAATCATTATTCGGAAAGCTTCAAGAGCATGGGTTGGAGCTTGGACGCTTGACCATGTATGAAGAGCCAGACCGTAAGAAGAAAGACATATCTCTTAACGCTACAACATCACAACATACTGAAGAGATAGATAATGATGACTCTGACTCTGACATTGATGAAGAAATGTTAAACCTTCTCGTACAAAATTTTGGGAAATTCTTGAAGAAGAAAGGAGGTTTCAAGCGTTTTCAAAAGAAAGAGGCACGAGAATCAACAAGAAAAGGCAAGAAAAAAGAGCGCTTCACTTGTCATGAATATGGTAAGTCAGGTCACATGAAATTTCAATGTCCCACTTACCTGAAGAAAGTTGATTCAGAAAAGAGCACTCATCAGGACTTCAAATTGAAGAAAGCTTACATTGTCTAGGATGTACCGAAGGGAAAGACGAAATCAAGCACCTCAGATGAAGAAGAGACTGCCAAGCTATACCTAATGACTATAACAGATGAGGCTTGCGGACTAAGTAGTACAAAGGATGTTGATAATGAGGTATATTCTGACACATCATCCTCTTCTGATGATTCTCCTTCATATGAAGTTTTATATAATGCTTATGTCAAAATGCATGAAGAACTAAAGAAATTAGCTAGAATTAGTGCTGGTAGAAAAAGGGTAATTCTACTAAATGATCAAAAAATATTACAACTACAAAAAGAATTATATGAGCTGGAATTAGAAAATCAAACTTTAGATCTAATTTTTTCTTGTAATTCATGCGACTGCTTTAACGATAAATTATGTCAAACATCTGCCTGTGAGCCTTGTGAGGACTTGAAAAGTGAGAATTTTAAACTAAATGAAAAACTCTCAAAACTTATAGAGAGTCATCACCAATTAGATAACATGCTAAGTAAAACAAGAAATGTTGGTGACCACACTGGATTAGGGTATATCCCCCCATTTCTAGAAATAGACCATATAGGAAACCTGTAACTCGTGCTAATAAAAAGTCTTATAATAAAAATAGAGTTCTTACATGTTTCTATTGTGGCACACATGGCCACACTTCTTACTCCTGTTACATCAGGAAATATGGGATACCGAGTGTTGTTTACGCTTGGGTGAAAAAGGGAGATAACTCCCTGGTTACTAACAGAAAAGAACCCAATCTAATTTGGGTACCTGAAACTAGAAAATGATATATTTTTCAGGTATGTCCTCGAACATATGGACAACATTGGTATCTTGACAGCAGGTGTTCGAGACATATGTCAGGAGATAAGTCAAAATTCCTAAACTTATCATTGAAGGAAAAAGGTTTCGTCACATACCGAGACAACAACATAGGAAAGGTCCTAGGCACCAGAAAATTTGGCAACTCAACTCATGCTGTAATCTAGAACGTTCTATACGTCAAAGGTCTGTAACATCATCTTTTTAGTATCAGCCAACTCTGCGACAAAGGTAATCGTGTGTCATTTGATTCTGACTGTTGTATAATCCGTGACGTTTTATCTAATAATGTAAAGTTTGTCGGCAATCATGTTAATAACATATATGTGGTTGAACTGGAGGATGTCACTTCTCTTTTCTCAAAATGTTTTATTTCAAAAGAAGATGACATATGGCTTTGGCATAGACGGGTCGCTCACATTCATGTGAATCATCTAGAAAATTATCTAAAAATAATTTGATTATTAGTCTGCCAAAACTTGATTTTAAAACTCAGGATTCTTGTGACATGTGTCAAAAATGTAAATAAGTAAAGAATTATTTTAGTAAAAAGAATGTGATATCCACTACTAGACCTTTGGAGCTTCTCCATATGG
>NW_017716281.1:0-5083 GCF_001865875.1 Lupinus angustifolius
CTCTAAGTATTCTCTTCTCCCTTAACTCCTTAAATTTACTTGATATTTTCTGCATAACTTTTCCGCTCCTATTAACTCTTCAATTTTGATGAAAAATATGTCATACTTTTTAAACAACTAATTCACCCCCTCCCCCTTAGTTGTCATCTCAATCTTACTATTTCCATATAATTCCACATATTGTGCCTTAAAAGGATAACTTACTCTCTCTTTGTTTTTGTATATTGTGTACTGGTATGTGTTATGATTATACAAATAACAAGCAATACTTCTTCCCTAGAGAGGGAAAAGGATAAGGTTCCCATTAGCTTGGGAATATAGTGTTGGTCGGTGATATAATCATATTCTGGATACTTGATATTTTGGATGATTGGTAAAGATGTTACTTTATGTGTTTTGTTTTTGTGTATTGTGGGTACCTTATTGTAAGGATGAAATTAACTTTTGAAATCCTGATAGGAATACATGTTTTACTTTGAGATACTTCAAGTTGTTTCTATGTATGTAACTAAAACTAACTAGGAATTGTATTTCTATAAAATGAATATCTATACTTAGTCATGAAATGAGCACAATTGATTCTTGGAAATAATTTCTCTTTTTGTTCACATAATCATAGAGAGTGAACTTGAATTGTTGAAGTTTTAAAAATATATTGTTATGTCGTATGGGTCATTGTTTTAATTAGAAACTCATAATTATTAAACATATCCACAATGAATAAAATTGATGAAGGGACAAATTTATAGGCATAAATAGGTGTTGAGTAATAAATAATACAAAATTTAATTTTTTTTATTCACAAAAGAATCGGGATGTTACATTTAGTGGTATTAGAGCGAAGTTGATCCTAATAGGCTTAGGTTATGGCCTTACATACTTCTATTCCGTGACTCTAATTGGTGTGATTGTTTGTAATGGTTGTGTTGGTTTCTTTGGTATTGATATTTTATATTATATGCATCATTTCTAATGTGTGTACACTGGAATAACAATGCCAACAATGCTGCTATTCTGGCACAAATGGCGGGAATCCTCCAAGCCATTTATCTGAATCAGAATCAAGTTCCAACTTCTTACTAAGGGCTTGATGAACTTCTTAGACACAATCTTCCTTCCTTTACTTGTGGATATGCCCATGATGATACTAATAAGTGGATTCAAGAATTGGAGAGAATCTTCAGAGCAATGACATATACTACTGCACAGATGGTGACCTTTGCTATATACATGTTAAAGGAAGATGCAGAAACTGGTGGGAGTACGTTAGAACACAATTAGAAGTAGAGCAACGAGTTTCTACCTGGGTGCTTTTTAAAGAGAAGTTCTTATAGAAATATTTTCCCGATGTGATCTAAGGAGAAAGAATGAAATTGAATTCCTCCAATTGGAGCAAGGGAGCATGTGTATAGGAGAATATGCAGCAAAAATTCAGGAGCTTGCCAAATTCTCCCCGTACTATAATTAGAACCTGGATGAATGCTCTAAATGTGTAAAATTATAGAGTGGTATGAGGCCAGAATTGAAAAAGGTGTTTGGCCACTAAGAGATTCGTGATTTCCAAACCCTTGTGCATACCGAACAAGATGCAGTGAGGAGTGCAGTTCCCCTAAAGAGTTATGGTCCCCAATGGAATACTATGCAAAATCGGGGAAAGGGAAAATGCACCAAATCAACCGCAAGCCTTACCGCCCACCATTTGGACACATAGGGTCTACTTTTATACCCCAAAATTCTCAGTTCTCCACTTTTTGAAATCAGTACCAACAACATACTGGAGCTCCTCAATGTAATAAGTGTCACTACTATCACCATGGAACGATGTGCCCAAGAATAGGTAGTGGATGCTTCCGATGCCAAGACCCTGGACATTTGAAAAAGGATTGCTCCAATATTGAGAATTTTAGAGTTAGTAAACTCATATTGGTTAATGGTGTGATAGATTCTGTGAATGTTGTGATATCCTAAGTATATGTTTGTTGGGTCCCATAGGGCTTTGTAACTCACATAGAGGGGGTGAATAGGTGGTACGGTACACAATTATTGTTGCTCAATAAACAAACAGATTTCACAAATTTATACACTGTTTAATCAATTAGGCACATCTATAATCAATTAAATAAACACTTTAATCGATTCTTTAGTTCTTGTTCTATGAAAAAAGTATTCTTCGATCTCCAAGATTACCAAGATTCAACTAAACTTATATGCACTTCTTTTAAATGATTAAAAACAGTAAATGCACAATACAGAATATTTAATTTACACAAAATTATATGCATGTCAAGTTAAGTAAATTAAGTAATATGGAAATGTAAAAAGATAAGGGATAAGAAGAATGAGACACGACTTTTTATCCTGGTTCGTTTGCGGTCCACTACAAACTACATCTAGGCATCCCCTTCTGATCTTGGGAGATTTTTCTTCACTATGGAATCTATATGTACTCATACGAACAAGCTTCCAATACAAGACGCAAGACACTACTTTCTTGGAACCTAGGAACTTAACAACCTTGGTTTGACCATTCTATCTTGCCTACTAAGATCTCCTATTCTTTCGCAATTAGGCCCTGGCCTAGGTATTGCTCAAACTTATTCTTTATCAATAGTGATACCAATCACACCAAGAGAATGTGTTATTGTCTTGTCAAGATATCTTTCAATTTATATGTGCAGCTAAATGTGCAGATTTATCACTATTCTAGAAATCTCACAATTAAAATACAGAAAATGTGAGATGCAAGGTTTCTATTTACAAAATATTTAACAATTAAGCTCAATGGGTATATTTCTAAATATTCACCTTTTTCTCTTTTTTCAAAAGAACACTTTGAAAATCTCTCTAAAGACATGAAAGTGAAAGAGCTTAAGATTTTCAGAATAATATATAACTTGTTTTCCGTATTTGTGTTCTAACTCTATGAATCAATGTTCATGTATATTATTAAGCAATATGAAAAACTTGGGTAAATATACCATTCTATTTTCAGCTGCAGTTAATTGATTATCCCTTAAACTTAATCGATTAACGAGTTCTTGAAAATACTAGAAAATAGAAAAAACAACAAACCTTAATCGATTAAACTCATACTTAATCGACTAACGGGTTCCCAAGAATTCAATACTTAATCGATTAAAAAATCTCTTAATTGATTAATGATTTTACAGAAGATATTTCAATGATATATGAACCTCTTACATGATTTATAAAAGTATGATGCATGAATTCGAATGATGAATGATTTAAAACTCTTTTTAAATGCATCCAAAAGAATATAATAATGTATGTATGCATGTGCATGTAAATCATGTATATATATGTGTGTAAGTCCCATTTTAGTTATGATTGATTTTGCCTTGTGAGACTTCCAGAGGCTCATCCCAGCCTAGACTCTTACTAAGCAAACATCTAGATTCTGTGAATGTTGTGATATCCTAAGTATATGTTTGTTAATGGTGTGTGAATGTTGTGTTTGGGAAGAATTTTATAATTAATTATAATTGTCTTGATTTATAGTTGATGTAGTTGAAATGAAATGACTGATGTTGATGGTACATACACTTACACATGTACATAAAAATATAATGTAAATATAGTTACAGTACATGAATATAATGAATTTGACATACATTCATCCTAGCATTGGAGGAAGGTTTGTGGCGGAATGGCAAGATTCAGGATAGAAATATCTTGTGAAATGAATATGGGGTTAATAATGATGAGTCATCAAGAAAACCTTGAGGGTTGCTTGGGTAGGGTTTAGTCTAGTGATGATCCAAGCTGATCCCCTATAGATCAGGATAGCCTTCTTTAACCAATTGATTCTGACACCCCCTTTGAGTTATCTGGATCGATGAGAGAGCTCCTGGTACGAGAGTCTCCTGGTCTGATAGGTGTACTTGATTATTATATTATGTCGTACAAGATGTCTTCTACTCCCGGTTGCTTTTCAAAAGGAGTTGACTTGAAAAATAATGGAAGTTGAGTTGAAAAGTAAAAGGTTGAATATGGATCATATACATTGCATTTGACATTGATCTAGTTAGGGATATATTGCATAGTTTATGCACTATGTTTCATGAGATCAGGTTCAATGTTTGGAAAACGTTATTGTTTATTTTATGATATGATTGTTTATATTGTGTTATAATCATTTATGTTGTGTTATGATCGTTTATTTTGTGTTATGATCGTTTATATTGTGTTATGATTGTTTATGTTGTGATATATTGTTTATGTTGTGGTATATTGTTTATTTTATGTTATGATACTTAATTTCCATATAATTCCACATATTGTGTCTTAAAATGATAACTTAGTCACTCTTTTTTTTGTATATTCTGTACTGATATGTGTTATAATCATACAGATAACAAGCAATACTTCTAGAAAATCAAGTTCCCATTAACTCAGGAATATAGTGTTGATCGATGATGTAGTCAAATTTTGGATACTTGATTTTCTAGAAGATTGGTAAAGGGGTTACGAAGCAATGGTATCGAAGCAATTACCTATTACATAATTATTATACCTTTGAATACCATCTCGGTTTTGTGGAATAAATTCCAACACCGGTTTAATGGTATTCTAATATATAAAAGTGATGAATAGTTAGTTGTTAAAAACAAAAGAATAATAAATTTAGTGACCTTTATTTATTTACCCCCTTTCGGGTTCATTTTATTTAACAAACCATACTTCTTCCTTAAGGAAGGTTGGTATTAATAAATAAATAAAATGCGGAAAGTAAATAACAATTAAATAAAAGTTAGTAAGTTAGTTTCATCACTTTTGTATATTAAAAGGTGTTTTCAACAAATAAATTTATTGATAACACTTTACTATTTTACAATTTACACCTCTTTCAAGATTCAATTGTAGCATAGTATAGGGTTATGTCGAACCACAAGGAATTGCCTAATAAAATAGATCATGCAAACATGTGAAAGCACAAATAATGGTTTAAACATATTTTGATGGTTTTGAATTGAATTGAATATAAACAAGTAACAATAAACATAAGACTAAATATTAACAAATTCTTGAGGAGACAAGATCTTTTTGAATAAGGAAAATATAT